>NC_079451.1:28411960-28496960 GCF_903798145.1 Danio aesculapii
TGATAATAAAATGAACAGTAAGACGATGAAAAAAATCCCCAAATCAAAAAAAATCTTTGAGCTTTATACATTGAATAAATTTCTTCACGTGGCCTTAACAAATGTGTAAATCATTTCCCAAAAAAGAAAAAAATCATACTATATTACAAAACCTAGTCGCTTCTACAGTAACGTGAGACAGTGGCAGCACCTCCTCATCAATAAAAGCAATAAACGTTTTTTAGTTTAGTCGAATTAACTGTTTTACCTGGAGACCGTGAACTGATGTCAATCATAGCAATCATACGTTTTTTTTTTAAAGTAACTCAAATAATATAACTTTTTTTTTAAGTAATGCATTATATTACTTGTTACTTTGGAAAAATAATATTATTATGTAACGTGCTTACAAGTACATTATGTATACTTACTGTATAACGCATTACCTTCAACATTGGGCAAGATATTGAACCCGTCTACTTCTGGAATTTGTAAGCTGAGCTAATTGCATTTATCATTTTAGCACATCGTCATCAAATATCACTTAATGGATGAATAAAAGTGTTATATTTCCTAATCCTACTTCAAAATGATCCATACTGGTTTAATCCAGCTCCTCTGAAGTGAAACGATCAACATATTGCTGAGCCTTTATTCACTCTCAAATCAAAATGTTGATCAACACACACACACTTACACACACTACATCAAATGTACATCAAGATTAACACAAAATTAATGGCAAATCTCATTGGTCATGGCTCATTGGTATATTTTTCATATAATCTTTGAATAGGTGTGTTGATCAATTTTTCATTTGGACTTCTTTTTGTGTCTTGCTGAAAAAAAAATTCTGAAAAGAAATTTGAATAAAGAGGGTGTCACGGTGGCACAGTGGGTAACATGATCGCCTCACAGCAAGAAGGTCGCTGGTTCGAGCCTCGGCTGGGCCAGTTGGCATTTCTGTATGGCGTTTGCATGCTCTCCCCGTGTTCGCGTGGGTTTTCTCCAGGTGCTCCGGTTTCCCTCACAAGTCCAAGGACATGTGGTATAGGTGAATTGGGTAAGCTAAATTGGCCGTATTGTATGAGTGTGTATGAATGTTTCCCAATGATGGGTTGCAGCTGGAAGGGCATTCTCTGTGTAAAACATATGCTGGATAGGTTGGCGGTTCATTCCACTGTGGTGACCCCTGATGAATAAAGGAAGTAAGCCAAAAAGAAAATGGATGAATGAATGAATGAAAATTGGAATAAATGTTAACAAAATATTGATTTGTGCCTGAGAACAATTCATTGTAATGTATTGATGTTGAAATATTTACAGTAGCTTTTTTCCAGTCAGTGTGAATGTGTGATTGTCCATTGCTGTGTGCAGATGCTCTTGAGATCAGGTGTGCTGGTGACCCTGATTCTGGGCGGAGCTCAGGTTGAACGGGTGGTCATTGACAGAACTCTGGTGGGGCGATTACCTGCTGACACCATCAGTGACGGTGAGTAAATGTACACTTGCCTTCCTCTCTTGTCTCTTTTCATTCTCTCATCTTCTTGTCTCTCTCTTTCTCCTTGCGTTTTCACTCACTGCTCATTTTCTCAGCATGAGCCTGGGCGGCTGCACACCCACAGGTCACGAACGCCAGTCCCTTCTGTCTCTCCCTCTTCTGTTACTCCCAGAGGAAGTTGGAAAGGCACGGAAAGTGCACACATACACTTAGAGGTTCCTCTGAAATCTCTGGGGAATCTGGCATGGCTCCCTGTCTTATTTCTGGTTTGTGAAATTGGACACTATCCCAAATCTGTTAATTATTTTCTCATATCATTTATTGTTTGGAGCTTATATGGCTGAAGCTCTCTGTGCCAGGTCTCTAGATACCTGACAAGCCTCTCTCTCTTTCTCTCTCTCTTGCTCTCTCCCTCTCTGTCAGCCCACCCCTTCCCTTTTCCTAGTAGCCCCCCATAGAGTGCCATTCAGGCCCCCAGAGCCCCTAATTACCAGAGTAATTATGTGTGTGTATGAGAGAGAGAGAGTGTGTGTGTAAGGATGGGGGTGCCAGGAGGGCTCCTACATCTGTCACTTATTCAGTTAGTTTCACACAGGCTGTCAGACCTGTTCTGGCCTTGATGACTTTACTTCATGAGTGCTGGAGTACAAAGAGAGTGATCGAAAACTTTTTTCTTTGGGGTTTCACATTTCTGTCCCACAAATCACCTGTGATGTTGTCATTTTGTACTTTTTAGGTATTTATATATACACTTTAAGTACAAATATGTTCAAATATCGGCAATCATTTAGGCTCACACATGTTCCTTTCAAAAATGTACTTTGCAAGTAACAGAATTTGTAAAGTAACAGTAACAGACAAGTAACAGACCTTACTTCTGATTGTGTATGTGTTTTATTATTACAATCACACTTTAGGATGATGTTTTAACAATGACAAGAAAGGAATTTGGAAATATTTGTATGTCATTAGAAACTCCCACAGTTGTTTTATGTTGAAACGGGCTCAATATCGAGTCCATTAGTGATGCCTAAAACCTGCAATTTAAGAACCAAATTATCCATCGAGTATTGCATAATTTTGTTTTTCTAGAAATGAATTAGTCTGCTGGTAAGCTCTGTAAACATGTTTTAAAGGAATAAAGTATTAACTAGCTAAGCAGATTTAGAGGAATTTATTGATTTATTCTGATCTAACCCGCCGCCGCTCAAATGTTCCAAAACCTGTTTACTAGCCCCTGGACACAAATTTGGATTTTTTTTGGAAGGATTATCATGGAATCTTCCACTTAATTTGGCCATGATTACTGAACACTAATACATGGGTATGTTCTCTGGAATTTTGGTAATCTTTTAAAAGCTTCCATGTTTTTCTTTTTTTGTTTTTCTTTTTCCAAAGGGAAAATATGTCATTTAAATAATCTGTTTTAATTTGGTTGAGTGTATCATTTACATTTAGCATTTCCAAATCACACTTGAGTCCCTCACAGTGGTTATAATACAAACTTTGGTCTAAACACACACAAAAAAACACATCAGATTTATTTAAAAAATTATTTACAAAAACATACATGTTGTGTTTTAAATTAAAGTATAACTTAAAGTAAAAGTTAAAAAAGCTCTTCTCTTGAAATGAGCTTCCTGTTTTATGCTTGAATGTGAGATGATTCATAATTACTGCAGAAGCGCTGATATTCCGTCTCTAATTGCTGTTGAGGTTGGAAATTCCAGCCCTGAATATCCTCCTCTACTAAACCTGCTTCTCTGAATGGCTTGTATTAATTTTTTCTGCCGTTTAATTGGTTTCATAAACAGATTAATTTTTTAGGAAGGGAAGGTTAATTGCTAATCACAGTGTGGAGAGCTTGTCAACAGTTTCACTGCAAATGTCTCTCTTTAACATGAAAGCTGCATAGCCTACAGGCTTTACAGTCTCTCGCTCTTTCCCTCTATCTCTTCTGTGACTCCTTATTAGTGTCTTAAACTACTGCACTTATGAAAATGATTCATTATGTGCATTTTTGTTTGTGTGGAGGTCAGCTTTTACCTCTAGTATAATAAAACACAACAGTACAGTATAACAAAATGCAAATTCAAAAGCTGAATCAACTATGCTTGAACCAGCTAGTTGAAGGTCATGTAGAAACGGGTTTTCATAAATGTTTCATTAGGTTTAGTTATAAATGTGTCTCATTATGTTCAATAAACAACCTATCATCTGATTGGGATATTCAGGGACATCATCATTTGAAAAAAACTAAAATCTGCAGGTAAAATAAATGATATTTTTTAATAATTTAAATGCCAAAGCTTTTATATTAGAGGCATATATGATTTGAGTGAGTCTGTAGTAATTATAATATGTCATTTAGATAGCAAAGTAAACGCTTTGTCTTCTGGCAAGGTCATTTGAGTTTTGACCTTTGACCTTGCCCTGTGGTTTTCAGCGGTGATTGGCGATCGCTTCCTGCTGTTCTCGCTGATGGAGAGGAGTCAGGTGTGTCAGGTTTACCTGAACAGGAAGAACCAGAGCTCACCTGATCTAGCAAGACACATGGAGAAACTCACAGCTGCAGAGATTAAGGTAACACACACACATACCTCTTACACACATCTTTTGAACGCTCGCCCAAAGACACACACACACACACACACACACACACACACACACACACACACTCTTGAATACGCACGCATTAGCACATTTTAGGTGGAAAGGCAGACCAGCTTCTCCTGCTTTCAATTAAAAAGCTTTAATGAGGCTGGTCTGGCTCTTTCCACAGGGCTTTTAGCTCTAATAATTGCCTGGCTTTACTTGCTTTCTTTTACCACTGGGACAGGTAACACTGTGATTACTGGAGCTCCTCTCTAATGCACACCTGTGGGGAACATCAGGTCCAAACACACAGCACTCGTGTCTTTATAGAGAGATCACATCCGTTATGACAGTGCATCTGTGTGTGCCTAAGAAATGTTCTTTCCCTCATTCTCAGTTTCCTTTTGTTTAATTACTGAAACCTGCAAAAAAAAAATGAAAAGGGCTGCCAGTTGCAGATCATTGTGTAATTGCTGTAATAATTCTTCTGCATCAAATATAAAAAGAAAAAAGCTCTTTTGAAAGTGTAATATTTGAAATTTGAGAAGCATAACTACACAAAGGAGTTTTTCAATGTGCACTTTGTACAATGTTTTCCCACATCAAAGGTATTGCTTGAACCTGAACGGAAAGATCCAAAATGATTTCTATATTTGGAAGGGAATTTATAATATATTATGTTATATATTAGCTTTTAGCCAAAAAGCTCAAATATTTATTTAAATTTTTGCAATATATTTGGTTTTTAAGTGACACTGCATTCAAGGTCACCGTCATTTAAACAGGGTATCTGTCAAGTCTTAAAAAGTATTCAAAGTTGATAAATACATTTAGAGAAATTGAAATCCCTTAAAAGTATTAAAGTCTTAAATGCTTTTTAACAAGGTATTAAATTTTGTATCATTTTTGATTCTACAATATATAGTTGTATGCTAAGGTTTTTGAATCCCTAAAATCTTGGATCCTGGAAAATCTGCCAATTTGCGTTTTTATTCAGTATATAAATAATGTTTTAGTTTAGGATTAGTTTCTTACAATGATTATTGAGTAAATATACTGTACCATAGGCAACGTGATGGCTAGCATGATCGCCTCACAGCAAGAAGGTCCCTGGTTCAGGCCCCGGCTGGGTCAGTTGGCATTTCTGTGTGAAGTTTGCATGTTTTCCCAGTGTTCGCATGGGTTTCCACTGGGTGCTTCGGTTTCCCCCACAAGTTCAAAGACGTGGTATAGGTGAATTGTGTATGCTAAAATTGATTGTAGTGTGTGTGTGTGTTTCCCAGTGATGGGTTGCAGCTGGAAGGGCATCCGCTACGTAAAACATATGCTGGATAAGTTGGTGGTTCATTCCGTTGTGGCGACCCCAGATTAATAAAGGGACTAAGCCGAAAAGAAAATGAATGAATGAATGAATGAATGAACTGTACCTAAAAATGTCACCAATGTTACCGGGTGAAACCTAAAGTGGCGATGAGGTCTTAACATGTATGGAAAAGGTCTTAAAAGTTACTGAATTTCACTCTCAGATTTCTGTATATACCCTGTTAAAGTTTTAAATCAATATATTTCTTTTTTATATTTATATGGTAAGAATTTATATAGTATTTTTGGATTTTTTTAGCTATAATATACTAAAGTGATCAAAATTGAGAGTAAAGTCTTCTACGTAAGCACTGTCGCCTCACAGAATGAGGGTCACTGGTTTGAGTCCCGCCCGGCTGGGTCATTTCTGTGTGGAGTTTGCATATTCTCCGGGTGCTTCGGTTTCCCCCACAGTCTAAAGACATGCACTATAGGTGAATTGAATACATTTAATTGGCCCATATTTTATGTCTGAATGAGTGTGTATGGATGTTTCCCAGTGTTGGGTTGCAGTTGAAAGGGCATCCGCTGTGTAAAACATATGCTTGATAAATTGGCGGTTCATTCATCTATGGCAACCCCTGATGAATAAAGGGACTTAGCCGAAGGAAAATGAATGAATGAATGACTTCTATGTAGTTACTGTCTATTCATTTAAAAAAAACAAAATATTTTGCATAAAATATTGTAGTATGCATGACAACTGTTTTCGTCATTAATGATAATGTGAAATGTTGCTTCAAGCACCAAAAATCATATTAGAACAATTTCTAAAAGATCATATGATACTAATAACAGGAGTAATGTGTGCTGGAAATGCAGTTTTGCCCTAATTTTAAAATACATTTCAAAGTTGTAAGGTGTTTTTCATAAAATAAGTACAGCCTTGTTGAGACATGTTACGAAGCCTAAACATTAGATAAGTGTATGAATTTCATCAATTCTGTGACTGACAATTGACTCCCATGACCTTGACTTTGCTTGTTTCATGCGCTACTGTTTGAACTGGAGGAATAGAGGACGAACTATCTGTATTTTATAACGTCACCATTTTTTACTATTTTATAAATCTGGTCACAGTTGTGCAGTCTTTGGCTAGCCGAGCGGTGGGTAGGGGTCAGAGGGTGGGGTCAAGTCCATCTCCTCCTCTACAGAGGAAACCAAGGTGATCGCTCCCCTCTTTATCCTCCATCCCATTCATTCTCTGGCTCTCCAAAGCAACTTGTCTGAAAAATTCATAACGGAATATAAGAAAAAAAAATCTTTATTCGTTTTCTTTTTGAAAGCATTAACCTCATTTTAATGGGCCGGAGACCAAGTGTGCAGAGATCACAATTTGGATGGGTCTGATTATGGACTAAACACAATACATAAATACATCAGGCTCTTAACACCCTCCGCACCCGAACATTATCGCATTACTGGAGCGCTTTGTTGCAACGGCAGCCTGAGTATGAAAGCAATCTCTCCTGCGGTGTGGCTGGCTCCAGCAGCATGGCTCTGATAAGGAGAAACCGTACGTTCCCCCCCTCCAAACCTGCCCTCCCTCCCGACAACACCCCCGCCCATCATACCCCCCCATCCCAGCCCGGCCGGCCCCATCCACTGCCTGCTCCACTGGACTAAGCTTTGAGCCTAATCCTCCAGAAAGAGGGTCTGATTATTGCTGACCAGCAAGCACAGGCAAGATGGGGAATCAAGTTTTGGGGGAGGGCAGTAAGAGACACAGAGAGATGAATGTTATTTTCCCACAGTCTGTGTTGCTTGGCTTTGTTTTTGTTTGTTTATTAATCTTATATAAATCATTTTCATGGTAGATGATACTTGGCACAAGTGGGACGTGAAGGTCAAGGTTAAATGATGAACAATTTTATTTTGTTGTCGCAGGCAGACTGTGGTGCATTTCTACTCCTCCCTATTGTGCACAGATAGAGTTGTTGACATAAAAAGAGACTCCATGTTTGCTCTCTTGATAAGGCCTTTCAAAATGAAGTATATGGAAATGACTGCTATTATGTTGCATGAATAGGAGCTGACTCTATAAGAGACATATCGTATTTTCATGCCATTTATTCACACTATGGGCTGCATTAAAGGTCTGCTTTAAAACCTCAGCCCAGAACTGCTGAAATAGCACATGATGAGCAGCCGCAGATATGAGATATGAGAGTTTAATGCGGAGACAGTGGTGCGATGTAGGAGAGAATATCCTCTCCATACTGCACTATTGCAGTCCCATAAACAGATAGTGGATTTAACGCCCCTTCAAAGGAACTAGTTTTGAATACCTCAATTATTATGTCTACTTTGAGGCTAGACAGCCTGATTAAAGCAGTTTGTGCATCAGCCAAACTGCAGGTGTGTCTCAATCAGGTGCGGCTCATTTTAATGAAATTTGCTAGTCAGACTTAGTCAGCAGCAAAACACTGGCCTACGCTTTATCACAAACCTGTGTTTTTGTGGTTTGGGATTTATGTTTGTCATTTGATTTGATGATTTGAGTTTCATTTTACAGCCATTTGATTGAGTTGTAAAATACCTCAAATTTATGTTAATTGTACTGTAAAGTTCATATACAGAGCTGTCAGGTATGATTGGGTAGGAAATGTTTGATTGTTTTGATTACTGTTTTTATTGTCTTTACTTGTTAAATGTTTCCTGTTACATTTTATTTTCTTCTCTGTCTTTAGTACTCCTATGTATGGCATTTTGGTCAACTTTGTTTTTAAAAGTGCTTCATAAATAGATATTGTATTGTATGTGTCATTTGTGTGTTTTTGGTTTAAACTATTATAGCAGCTTATTTGCTACTTTACACACCCATAACTCATTAAGAGAATAAGCACAACCCTGTTAGACCACGCGCTGCAGCGCAAACCATATTTTTCCGTTCTTAAAATAGCAAAAGTAGATTCTGACATGTCCTTAATGCTTTTGCGCTATGTGCTTTAGAATTGTTAAAAACTCGTGCCTAGATCGTGTAAAATAGAGCCCATTGACTTCACTAGTAGAAAAAAACAACTTTTCCAACATTCTTAAAATGTCTTCTTTCTTGTTCAACAGAATAAAGAAACTTGAATAGGTTTGGAACAAAGGGAGGGTGAGCAAATAATGACAGAATTAACATTTTTAACGAATTTGTAATGAGTGTTTGATTATAAATATCTTTGATATTGTATACAATGGGCAGCATGGTGGCACAGTGGGTAGCACAATCACCTAACAGCAAGAAGGTCGCTGGTTCGAGCCCTGGCTTGGTCAGTTGGCGTTTCTGTGTGGAGTTTGCATGTTCTCCCCATGTTTGCATTGGTTTCCTCTAGGTGCTCCGGTTTCCCCCACAAGTCCAAAGACATGTGGTACAGGTGAATTGGTTAAGCTTAATCATCCGTAGTGTGTGTGTGTGAATGGGTGTGTATGGATGTTTCCCAGTGATGGGCTGCAGCTGGAAGGGCATCCGCTGTGTAAGACATATGCTGGATAAGTTGTGACTGCTGCGGCGATCCCAGATTAATAAAGGTACTAAGCCGTAACAAAATGAATGAATGAACTGTATGCAATATAGATCTGGTTAAAGTTTGAATTAATGCTTCTTTTTACATGACACGTTCCTGTACACAACAACTATTTCAGCATGATCTTCGTCTCACAGAATGGAAGAGAGCCTTTAAAGAATGTGTGTAAACCTCACATCCTTTAATTTTCTTCTGCTTCAGATTTCATTACACACTTCTGATTTCATTACAAACAATGGGAACTATTTAGTATGGGGACCAGTTCTTACTTTTTACAATTTCTTATTAGCTTGTATATTATCTTTTCATTAATAACTATAATTCACATGCAGAATTAATGCATTATTCTGCATCCAATTCTAGTTTAGTCCTGCTGCCACATTGTCAATATAACAGTAACTAAGACAAATCTGTGGTTTACAAGAGTAAGCGTATCTAGAGATCTTATTAGCAGTTGCACAAATATCCTACCCACAAAAGCAGCTATTTCAAATAAATTAAATGCAAAACTCAACAAAATATAAATCCCAACACTTCAATGCTGGAGAGCTTGGGCTGCATTAATAAAGCAGCATGCAGTTGTAATGAGTTATGCAGAGGAGTTTGGCTTATGTTTTATAGATGTTTAGTGGTCCAATTACTTTATGGCTGTTGTTCATCTTCAGGTTTCAGTGGTGGACATACCTGGTGGAGGGCGGCGTGTGGAGCGTCACGTGGGGCTGAACCGGACACAGGACGTGGCTGTGTGCTGGTGGTCGCTCTGTAACGAGGAGGTTAGGCCTTGGTCTCCCATCCCTAGTGCAGCAGACAGAGCCAACCTAGTGCTGCTTGCCTGCTCCGACACCCCTGGGCTCACGGTAAGCAGACACTCGTGTTCCTTCAGGGTTGGCTTTTCCAAAACAAAAATATTTTTGGGAGATGCAATTAAATGATGCGAGAACAATATTTTGGAGCATCTTGAAGGTCAGATAATAATCAGGGTGTGACCTCCTAAATAATATAAATACTTTTAATAATGCCCTCGCAATGCTCCACTGCTCAAGGTTTTTTGGAAACATTCTCAATCCTTTTTTGCCCCAGTCTCTGTTTTATCTTTCTTTTTTTCTCTTTTGTCATGCTTTACCAGTCACTATTGTTTTTCTCTTTGAGCTCCTGTAACTCATAGACTGTTCACTTTTTGTGAGCAGCCAACCTTTGACCTCTTACTCCATTTTCTTGGTTTTCTGACACTCATTCATTGTAGTAGGTATTCTGCTGCACAGACATATATAAAATGAATGTGTTCTTGACTATACAAATATTTGTCATGTATAGAATTAATTTGTAAACATTTTGTGCTTGCATCAAACCACATAGCATGTGCACTTGGACATTACATTGTTGTTATTGTAGAGTACATACAGTACTCAGGATAAATGAGTACACCCTATTTTGAAAATGAATATTTTTGTCAATTTCTCAGTAAATATGGATCATTTATTTTGGTGCATTTAAACAAAACAGTTATTAAATATAAATAATTATAAAAATTATATATTTTAGCCATCGAACATCTTTAAAAATAGAGAGATCATTTAAATTCATGCAAAATCTTGTAAAAAAAAAAGTATAAACATTCATTCATTCATTTCCCTTCGGCTTAGTCCCTTTATTCATCAGGAGTTGCAACAGCAAAATGAACTGCCAACTTATCCAGCGTATGTTTTACACAGGGGATGCCCTGCCAGCTGCAACCCAGTACTGGTAAACTTCACACAAATACACTACGGCCAATTTAGCTTAACTATAGCGTAGGTCTTTGGACTATGGGGGAAACCGGAGCACCCGGAGGAAATCCACATGGAGAGAATATGCAAACTCCAGACAGAAATTCCAACTGATTCAAAGTATCAGTAACAAAATAATTTTGTATTTTTTTGTTTCTCTTGATTTTTGCTCTTTTTTTAAATTTGTAATTAATATTTTTCCCTAACATATACATCTGGGTGTACTAGTTTTTGGACCGTTATCATAAGTTGTTTTGTTAGATAAGCTCCAGATTTGGCTTAAGTACTGACCAATCTCGTATATATGCACAAATATAATATTGTAAAGCATCTTATTAAATATAAAATTCTAGAAAATATTAATTTAAATAAGCGATTTGTGGGGTGTTTACTCATATAAGCTGAACACTGTAGATGCAGATGTGGAAAAAAAATTGAGAGCCCACTTGGAAATACTCACTTTCTCTGTGTTTACTGGATTTATTAGGTATGAGTTTGAGAACCTTAATGCATGGCCTTATTATTCTTTTTTATTACTTTATTTTAAGGTTTATATATATATATATATATATATATATATATATATATATATATATATATATATATATATATATATATATATATATATATATATATATATATGTATGTATATATGTTTGTATGTATATTTGTCTGTGTGTGTGTGTGTGTGTGTGTGTGTGTGTGTGTGTGTGTGTGTGTGTGTGTGTGTGTGTGCGCGCGTGTGTGTATAAATGTGTGTGTTTATATATGTGTGTGGATATATGTGTATATGTGTATGTGTATATACAGAACAAGAACACACATCAGCTCATTCTGTAGACATACAAAGGACATTATAAAGGAAAACTACAACAACAAAAAAACACATCATAGTCACAAAGCATACAATCAAAACTAGAGAGGGTATATAACTTAAACCTCAGAGGGGTCACTGAATTGCTCTTGAGATATAATCTTCTATGTGAAGCTGCTTTGACACAATCTACATTGTAAAAGCGCTATACAAATAAAGGTTAATCCAATTGAATTGAATATAGATTTGTCAAATAAATCAAGAAATTGACCCCAAGTAGCCAAACATTTTCTTATGGAGCTAGTCCTTAAAAATTTCCATCAGAATAATGGATATCATGTCGGAAATTCAGTTCTGGAATGAGGGGGGTAAAGGTGATTTCCAATTGTTAAGCACTAGTCTTTTAGCCACCACCATGCCTTGCATTAAGATTCTTGCATTGTTTGAGATGCATTTTGTGAGAAGTAATAAAAGTTTGGCATCTGGTAGAAAAGGTCTGCTATAAGCTTAGGCCTTCATTTTATTCTAAATGACGATTTAATTTAAAATCAAGAAGAAATATGACTTACAAAATAAAATAACATGTCATTAAATCGTAATTCCACTGATATCTATTCAGCTGGTTAAATGATCTGAACAAATCGTCCATTAATGAAACTCTGAATGTAGAACAAATAATTTTTTTATTAGGTTATTAAAATAACCAAGGATATAAATATTCCTTTTTGTATAAAACTTTATTTAATGTGGAATATGAGTAGCTCTCAGGAACTTTTGATAGCACAGTATGGCACTTTTTCATCTCTGCATCTTTACTGTACATTCCTCCTTTTTCCTTTCTCTCAGCGCTGTTTAATGATGAATGGCGACGATTCAAAAATGCTTAAGCTCCCAATGCTGCATTCTGCTTTTAAACATATGCAAAATCTTCACTCGCGGAGCAGGGTATGAGAGAGACGAGCAAACGGAGCTGCGTTTCCAATCGCAAATGCACCAAATGAAAACAAACAAGGGGTGGAAATATGCTAAATAAAAAAATAAAAAGGGGGCAGCGTGGAACATCACTGGATTGCTCTGGTTGGAAATGAACCCTGGATTTATCCTGGGCCTTCACCTATTTATTTCCCTCTCTCTCTCTCTTTCACTGTCTGTCCCCCCTCCCCCCCCCCTCTCTCATTTTTCTACGGTTAAAAAACATTAAAGTGTCTCTCGCCTTCATCGTTTCTAATTAAAGTGTTTGTTGTCATTTTCAGATCCGTAGTGTGAAATCAAGCTAGCAGTTTATGTAAGACGCGAGCGGTGAATCAAACGGTTCGCTCGGCGCACAGACACACACTTCAATCAATTCTGCCTCATATATATGTTCCCTTTGTTAAGTTTGCTATCTGCATGCTAAACCCATTTTCTGCTTAGTCTTCAGCATTTAAAAAGTGCGCTTTCTTTCCCTATGTGGTCTTAATTCTTACCCCTTG
The DNA here is from genome assembly GCF_903798145.1 of Danio aesculapii. Lineage (NCBI taxonomy): Eukaryota > Metazoa > Chordata > Actinopteri > Cypriniformes > Danionidae > Danio > Danio aesculapii. The sequence goes on from NC_079451.1 coordinate 28,424,962, forward strand.
CAGATAAGCACTGCCAAGAGACACACCGGGAAAAACACTCGTGCACACACACTTATTTATGCAAACGTTTAACATTTTTAATCAATCCCCCTGTTCCTGGAATTTAACGATTTTAATAAAAAGAATTTTTAAATATACAGTTATTTTGCATGTTGAGTTGGTTGTTGTTATGGTTTCTGAAAGCTTTTGATGTCTTTTTTTTGGAAGTTGTTTTGCATATTGGGGTGGTTGTTGTTGTTGTTGTTGTTATCCATACACATTCAGTGTTGAATATCCTGTTATCTTTCTCAGAACACTTCTCTTTCATTTGTTTGATTTGCATGTGCACAAGCTATCCATACTTAATTTGCAAATTGCAACATTTCTTGTGTTTTCAATCAAACATGTATCTTTTTTGCCCAATATGGAATAATAGATAAAAAAGGTTAGTTTTATAGTATGTAGTAGGGCTGCACAATGTATCGTTCCAGCATTGATATCGCAATGTGTGCATCCGCAATAGTCACATCACATAGATCTGCAGTGCTGGCAATACAGTGTAATTTACCTTTACATGTACAAAACAATAAAGCATACACTGTTTAGTTCACTTTTATCCTTGCTTTATTACATTTATCTATGCTTGTAATTTGTTTTTTTACATTTCATGCATGATTCACCTCCCTACAGAATCATCCCAATCAACCTAAATCAATACATTTGGTAACACTTTAAGGATCAATTCTCACTATTACATAGTCGCTAGGTTATTGAGATATTGGCTGCTTATTAGTAGGGCCAGGCAGAATCTGCGGATATTATTTGCTATTTCTGCAAAGATTTTTGTAAAAAAAAATCTGCAGATTTTTGTGGAATGATTTTGGAGTATCATAACTAAAAACTTAATAAATTAATTAAAAACTACGCATTTTTAACTTGTATTTAATGTTTACAATGCAGATTCAGTTAGATCCATAAATATTACTTTACAAACTGTATTCTAAATAAATCATATGAACATTTTCATATCAGCCAATAATATTACTGAAATTAATTTAAAAAACTGAATTAATATAAATTTACACACATTTACACAAGTAAATAAATAGACTCAATGATGGGCTAAAAATCTGCAAATTTCTGCCTTTGCAGATTCTGTGTGGGCCTACTTATTAGTAATTATAAAGCACATATTCTATATGATCTTATTCTTATCCCTAGCTCTACCCAATACCTAAACTACCTTAATAACTATTAATAAGGAGCAAAAAAGGGAGTTTATTGAAGCAAAAGTCATAAAGGTTCACTGAGAATGAGAATTGAACCTTAAAATAAAGTGTGACCAAAAATTCTTTCCAAATAGTGCTAGTCGAGCATTTGCTGGAATTGTATAGTTACAGTATATCGCAATATATATTGCAGAAAAACAAAATATCACATTGTCAGATTCTTACAATATTGTGCAGCCCTAGCATATAGGCCTGTGTGAAAAGTATATCAGACATCACACACTCATATTAGATATGGGTTTGTGTAAAAGGCTGAATGCACACTATGGACCATGGAGTCAATGAATTGAAATGAGGCCCACATTTTTTTAAGAGCATTTATGGCTGCAGATGGACTTGCCCAGATTGACTCATTATATTCAAGATATTTTTTGTGATAAAAATTAAATTAAATAAAATGCCAACTTATGTCAGTGTTTTTGTTTTATTACTATTCTGAAATTAGATGTAATATTCAAACTTCTAATTACTTTGAATATATGAGACATTTTTATTTATTTATTCTTAATATTAAATAAGTAGTAAAGCAATATTGTATATATTTATAATTATTTTTCAACTTTATTGGATCGGACAGTAGAGAGAATTGTCAGGAAAGTGTTGGGAGCAGAGAGAGGGGAAAGATCGGCATAGAACCTCGAGGCGGGAATCGAACTCTGGTCGCCGTGAGAACCGGAGTGCATTTGTCGATGCACTTTCCACTAGCCATTGGCACTGACATTGTTAAATATTTTTACAATTTAATAAAACTTTTCTCTATGTTTGTATATTAAGATATTTTATATGCTCTATTTTTTATTTCTTGTGATGGTACAGCTGAATTATAAGCAGTCAAGTTTTTAGTTTCACGTGATCTTTAGTGTCACATTCTATGCTGATTTGCTTAAATCTGTTGTAGAAACTTTTGTGTGTGAATATAAAATATAAATATAAAAGTATAGCATTTATGTGAAATAGAAATCTTTTGTAAGAATGTTTTAGTACTATTTATTAATTGAATGTGTCCTTGATAAATACAAATATAAATTTCTTAACAAGGAAATCATTCTGACCGCAGAATTCTGAAGGATAGCAGTATATATAAACACACGTTTTTGAGACATGCAGCACCCGTTTGACCTTTTTAGTGAGCCATTTATCCTTCGGCTGAATTCATCACCTCATTTTTTGAATGTATTTCTTATTCAGTGACCCTCTTCCAGTGTTGATTTGATTCTAGAAGGCTCATGTGGAATGGTTTCAATCTCTGTCATTTTTCTGCGCATGGCTGCTGTTATGATTCCAGACCATGTTATATATGAAGAGAAAAGGTCCGAGTGGAATGTGATTTCCCGGGTTAAATTCTTGGGCATGTGCAGGTGCAGTAGAGCGAATGCTTCTGTGTTGATTTCATGCCACAGCGGCCTGACAAGCATCTGAGTAGCACACACACACACACACACACACACACACACACACACACACACACACACACACATATACGCACACCAGAAGAGCGGAGACTCAGCAGCAAGAACTTTCATAGATTGCCTTCATCATCATCTCTCTTTCTCTCTCACTGTCCCGCTCTCTCCCTCTCACTCGCTCTCTCTCACTGTTTGCTCTCTGAGCTGGAAAATTGGCTCAAAGAGCTCTACTGCTGTGAACAAGGCCTGCTGCTCAGCTGGACCTTTTTGGGTTTATCTTTCAAGCTGCAAAAGAAAGTCCGGAGAAGAGAAGAAAAGAAAAGAATAGTTTTGACCAGTGACTGAAACCAATAACTAACAGAGACTCACTTACCACTGTTCTCTCTCACTCTCTTTCTCGCTCTCCTTTGCGCATACTGCCCCCCCCCCCCCATCCTAGCCTCCCCAACTCACCAAGATGCCGTTTGTCTTTGTGAAATTGAATCTGTCATTGTTTCAGCAGCAGCTGTGGGATTTGTGATGTTTGTGTGTGCGTGTGTGTGAATGCAGGTCTTAAGAAGGATCACTCTGTGAAGATGTTAAAACCTTTGTAGCGGGTGGGAGAAAGACACTCGAAATGTCCCCCAGTGCTGAGGCAAACACACTGCCTCTCAAAACCAGCCCTCCTTTATTTCTTCACCTTTTTGTTTTTGTTTAGTGTTACCGTGGCAAAGAGCTTAGCGTTTTCTCTCTATGGCTATCCGTTACTACTAAACTGGATAAACAAGTGTGAGGATTGTGCACTTTCTCTCTAGTTCCCGATGGCACATTTAGTTTGTGATTTTTAACACACGCGACAAAGTGCAACGGTGTTATAGTGTGTACTATTAGCCTGTAGCGCTACCTAGCATGGCATTAGCAAAGAATTAGCCTGGTGAGGTCACCAGCTCTCACCTTAAGATGGCCCAGAAAGGTGTTCAACCAAGCCCTCGATAGATTTTTACTAGCTTAATGCTAGCGAGGTCAGCATTATCGTAGTATTAGCCAAAGCAGTTGGGGCAGTTGGTCTGTTGCTAGCGTGGTCAGTGGGGTGTTGGTTCTAAGCCCAGGCCCAGCTGTGGACAGGCCCAGAGTGGGGGCCTCAGTGGCTGGGGCAGGTGTGTCTCAGCGGGGCCTGGCTCTGTGGAGATCTGGCACTGTTCCGGATCTCCCCTCTGTGCTGTCAGCAACTCTTCTACCGCCTCTCACTAAACCCCTCTCACCCCCTGGGGTGCAGCGGGAGTCGGCCCAGGGGGGATTACAGCTAAAAAAAAGACAAAAAAAACTCATCCCCTGATTTCACAGAAACCATCGGCAACCCGCTTAACTCAGTCTCCTACGTTGGCGCGCACGCCACGCTTCTGTGCCAGCCCATCTCTCTCAGTCTCTCTTCTGCCCCACCATCTGCACCACAAACACACATACTACAGGTAAACCCGAACTTCCTGCATGCTGCTGTCTGATAGGACACTTTTTAAGCTGTTTGTGTGCACATTTTGAGGTTAAATCTCCAAGCAAATTTGCTCAACATGTGTGTTGGGCCTGTGATTTCTACTTTCTCAGGCATGGAGGAGCCCATGCTGAATAGTTACTTTTGTAAAATGTTTGTAACTTTTTGTTGAACTGTTATTCTTCAAGGTCAACTGTGTCTTTCATTTAGGGTCGCCAGCTTTGTCTGAATAAAATAGACAAACCTTAAAATCCGACAGATTTAGTAATGCACCAATCTTGATTTTTTTTTGTGGCCGATTGTGATTGCTGAGTTTAACAGATTTTTTAAAGCTAAAAAAATTATTAAATTATAAAATACTTAAAAAAGTATTAAATATGAGTATATAACAAGATGTTTATCTGCTTTATCACAGGCTGAAGCTTGGGCATGTAGTGATTTTTTAATTAGATTACAATTGTAAAATGTAAAATAAAAATATAATATTCTGGCATTAGCTTCATGCAATTGTGCTACATAAAACATGTCACTTATAAATCCAAAACTGCAGGCAGACTAAATTAAAAAGAAGATTCACTATGTGCCAGCAGGATGCACTTATAGAATAGCAGGATAGACACTGTTTCCTTTGCTGTTGTAAGCAATGTAGCTGTGCCGGTATGTAATATGCATTACACAAAGATCATTCAAGAAGAAAATACCATTGAAACTCTTCTGAAGTCAATCGTTTCAAATGCATCAACCTCAAGTGTCTAGTCAGCATTGCTGATGATGGTTAAATCGGCATAGCAGTCAATAAATGAGACAAGGCAGGTCATGTATGGGACAATCAAATGAGGCCAATACATAGGACACACTGGTCAATATGGGACAGTTGGCAACTCTTTCTTTCTCACTTTGCTCTAGTCAGCAGAGTTTATTGTGTTGGTTGTTGCATATTTTTCTGCACTTTAATAGTAATAATGAAACTCTTCTCCAATTATTGTATTCCTATCGGACATTTCAAACTATAAAACGGCTGCTATATATTTGAGACTCCCAAATGTGCTAACTTTGCTCTGCAAAAAGTGTTGTAAATGTACCTTTACCAAAGGTTAAATGTGGGGTTTAGAACAAGGAGGTATTTCAGATACATTGATGCTCAAATGATTGTCAATTTTTAATCTGACTCATCCTGTCAATTTCCGTTTTCTTCCAGTTATACTGTTGCATTATAAGTAAAATTGCAGAAATTGACCAAATTTAAATACATGTGGAAATATACATCGTAATTTAGTGCTGCGGGAACTAGTACATGAATTTTTTCATATGTTTGCCATAAGAATTGTCTTTCTGTTGTTAAAATTATTTATGTAAAAACAGGAAATAATTTTCACAAATATTTCAAATTGTCCATCAGAGATACATGACCAGAATAAATTTGAAACCATTGATGGCTATAAGTGTAAATGGACTGTGACTTTTGTTTCTCTTTTTTCCTCTGTGCAGGTTTTGAGCTCTATCCGAACGGACGGCAATCCTATAGACTGCAGATTTAGTCTGACCCAACCCTACCATATCCTGACCGTGGAGCTGCACCAAGACACCAAACACTCCACATCTGAGTCCCTCGAGGAGACTCATCCTCCTGACATCCAAACCTGTGTGTATGAATTGACTCGTGGCCGTCTCCAACGTCTGTCCAGCACTTCTTTATCCGTCACATCCAAACCTATAACCTGTAGTTGTGACCCGTTGGAGCGTTGGGTTGTTCTGGGGCTTCAAGATTGCTCTGTGGTTCTTTTCGACCCACAGACAGGCCTCTCCCAGTGGGCCACTTGCTCCATGATGCCGGCGGTGCTAGCATGGCATCCTTCTGGATCTTTGCTAGTGGTGGGTGGGGGTCAAGGCGAGCTTCAGTGCTTTGATATGGGCCTCTCTCCTCTCCCACTGCGGTTAGTGAGTGAAGAACCGGTCCCTGGCTCTGTAGGCCCCAGCCTGCAGCTCTCTCAACACTTCAAGACCTCTGAGGGGCTAGAGGGGATCCAATGGGCCTACTGTCCGATATCTCAGGGAAACGAGAGTCTGGAGGTGCATGACTTGCTGCTGCTTCGGTTTCATGGAGGACCACTTGCTGCGCTGAGGTTAAAACTGGGTTAGTGGGACCTTTGTAATAATTGATTAAAATCCAGGGTAGAGCATGTAAGATGTAGAGCTAAAGGGTTTAATGGGATTGTATTTAGGTGGCTGGAGGGCATAAAACACAGTCTTAGCTATAATAGCATTTAAATACAGTAATTTAAATGTAGTATGGTTGACTCTAAAGCCACATGCGTCAAATTTGTGCTACCAATTAAATTTTGAGGTCAGTTAGAGAAAGGCACAAAAAAGTCATTTATAATGTTAAAAATGTTTCAAATAAAGGCTGTTCTATTGAACTGTCATTTAGACAGAGTACTGAAAAAATGATCAAAACTTTAATTAAGCAGCAAAACCTTTCAAGCCCTAAGAATGACAAGGAATGTTTTTTTTTCTAGGTTAGAATATAACATACCATATGACTGACCTGTACCATATTGCACTATCACTTTTTACTTTGTTTCAACAAGCTAGGTCAAGAGTATAGTTAATGGTACAACAAAAGACTGGTGAAGCTTCTTTAAATAATTGCTTATTGGTGCATTTTAAGTATTCGATATACTGTAACAACCCATGCTCACTTCCCAAAGTCCAGCAATTAGCTTATCCATACATGATAGTTGTAACAACTTGTTATCTTGTTAAAGACACGCATTAATCAGCCAATCAGATTTTTGCCTCAGAGGGTACATGATATTAACGTGTGCAAAATACACCAGCCCCTTTATTAGGTACACCTTACTAGTACCGGGTTGGACAACCTTTTGCCTTCAGAACTGCCTTAATCCTTCATGGAATATAGACTCAACAGAGTACTGGAAATATTCCTCAGAGATTTTGCTCCATATTGACATGGTAGCATCACGCAGTTGCTGCAGATTTGTCGGCTGCACATCCATGATGCCAATCTCCCATTCCATCACATCCCAAATATGCTCTATTGGATTGAGATCTGGTGACTGTGGAGGACAGTTAACTCATTGTCATGTTCAAGAAACCAGTCTGAGATGATTTGCGCTTTATGACACTGCTGGAAGTAGCCATCAGAAGAAGATGGGTACACTGTGGTCGTAAATGGTGGACATGGTCAGCAACAATACTCAGGTAGGCTGTGGCATTAACACGATGCTCAGTTGGTACTAATGGGCCTAAAGTATGCCAAGAAAAGATCCCCCACATTATTACACCACCTCCACCACCAGCCTGAAATGTTGATACAAGGCATGATGGATCAATGCTTTCATGTTGTTGATGCCAAATTCTGACCCTACCATCCGAATATCGCAGCAGAAATCATCAGACCAGGCAACGTTTTTCCAATCTTTTATGGCCCAATTTTGGTGGGCCCGTGCAAATTGTAGCCTCAGTTTCCTGTTCTTAGCTAACAGGAGTAGCACCCGGTGTGGTCTTCTGCTGCTATAACTCATCTGCCTCAAGGTTGGACGTGTTGTGCATTCAGAAATGCTCTTCTGCACACCTTGATTTTAACAAATGTTTATATGAGTTTCCTTCTATCAGCTCGAACCAGTCTGGCCATTCTCCTCTGACCTCTGGCATCAACAAGGCACAGGATTGCCGCTCACTATATACTTTTTTATTTTCAGACCATTTTCTGCAAACCCTAGAGATTGTGGGTGAAAATCCCAGTAGATCTGCAGTTTCTGAAATACTCAGATCAGCCCGGCTGGCACCAACAACCATGCCACGTTCAAAGTCACTTAAATCACCTTTTGTCCCTATTCTGATGCTCGGTTTGAATTGCAGCAGATTGTCTTGACCATGTCTACATCCCTAAATGCATTGAGTTGCTGCCATGTAATTGGCTGATTAAAAATTTGCATTAACGAGCAGTTGGACAGGTGTACCTAAAAAAGTGTGTGCCATCTCATCACAAATTTGTAGAAGCATGCAGACATTTTAGGTGAGTAACTGAGGCAGAGGCCATTTCTTCTGAGGTCACTCAATACCAACCCTTGGGCTGCCACCTCCAGGTGCATTCTGGGATGCATTTCTCCGATAAATCATTTACAGTGGCTTACGCTCCCTCAGGGCGCAAGATAAAGTTTGCCAATCAAAACCTGCCCATGCCTAGAGTTTAATTTTGACTTTGGAAGTGAATGTGACTCCCAGCGACTCTCAAAGTTTTAAATGGAGAGCGTCAGCAAGAGAAAGACTTTTTCTGAGCGAGAGAGAGCTAGAAAGCAAGGGAGGGTGGAAGGGAGAGAGAGCGACAGCAGTTCCCTCTCCTCTGATCGCGTGCCAAGGTTTTGATGAAGAAAGCAAATGCACATCCTTTCCAACTGATAATTTGGAGCAGCTAGTGAGCAGCGCTTGTTTGCCCGTTTGTCTATTTATTTGTTTGTGGACATGTTTGTTGGGCTTGTCTTGCTTGCGCGCCCATATTTATTGACTTATATCTCTAGAACTGCTACATGATGAAGTGAGTGAATCGGACGCGCAGAGGATGAAAGAGTTGGCAGACCTCCAGTCTTCCCAAGGAAGCAGCTCTTTCTTTTTCTTTCACTCACCCTCCCTTCTTTTTTTCCTCTCCTCCCTGAGTTATCTCATCTGGGCACGCGCTCGGCACAGGAGAGCTGCTGTACGGAGGGGATACGGGGGCAGCTGGCCGGCACACTCTGAGAAAGTGGAGGGAAAAAAAATAGAGAGTGAGGGAGAAACAAGATTAATTTAAAGGAGAGGAAATTGCACAGCATTGCAGTTTGGAGCCCTTTGGTTGCATCACATAGCACCCTCTGTTTGTTTTGGTTGTGTCAGATTATGCCTATATATAACCCCTTACAAATAAATTAATTAGTGGGCCTTTTGTATACTACTTAGCCCAGTTAAAAGACCAAGGAAAACAACCTCTACAATCCACAGTTAATTAAGACTTAAATAAAGATTGCTGCAAATAAAAGGAGATGTAACAGTGTATATATAATGTATATGTATACAGACATGGACAAAGTTTTGGTACCTTTCCATTAAAAGAAAGAAAAATTACAATGGTCACTGAAATAACTTGAAACAGAAAAAAGTAATTTTTAATAAAAGATTACTGAAAATAAACTGAAAATAAACAGTACACACATATTATGTCAAACACGCTTTTATTTTGGATGTAATTAATCGCGATTATTTTTTGCCCAGCACTAATATATGTATGATTGTGTGTAATATAATTTTTTAAAAATCCCCCCCCCCCCCCCCCCCCCAAAAAAAAGAAAATCAAGAAAATCAAAAAAATAAATAAAAATATAATATATATATATATATATATATATTATATATACACACACAGTTGAAGTCAGCGTTATTAGCCCACCTTTGAATTTTTTTTTTTTTTTTTTTTTAATGTTTCCCAAATGGGAATATTTCCCAATTTTCACAGTATGTCTGATAATATTTTTTTCTTCTGGAGAAAGCATTATTTGTTTTATTTCGGCTAGAGTAAAAGCAGTTGTAAATTTTTTTCAAATCCATTTTAAGGTCAAAATTATAAGCCCCATTAAGCTATTTTTTTTCTGATAGTCTACAGAACAAACTATTGTTATACAATAACTTACCTAATTACCCTAACCTGCATAGTTAGCCTAATTAACCTAGTTAGGCCTTTAAATGTCACTTTAAGCTGTATAGAAGTGTCTTAAAAAACATCAAGTAAAATATTATTTACTGTCATCATGGCAAAGATAAAATAAATCAGTTATTAGAAATAAGTAATTAAAACTATTATGTTTAGAAATGTGTTGAAAAAATCTTCCCTCCGTTAAACAAATTGGGAAAAAAATAAACGGGGGCTAATAATTCAGGGGGGCTAATAATTCTGTCCTCAACTATATATATATATATATATATATATATATATATATATATATATATATATATATATATATATATATATATATATATATATATATATATATATATATATATATATATATATATATATATATATATATATATATATATATATATATATATATATATATATATATATATATATATATATATATATATATATAGAATAGATATAAAGAATACAAGATATAAGACAGTTATGAAATAAAATTTATGTAGAATAACCCTAATTCTTTAAAAAACAATTGTGAAACTAAATTAAACTATGCAATACAATTCATGGGTTTATTTTACAAACTGCTACTCTGTGCACTCATGCCTCTCAATGTCATATGTTTGTCAGTTTGATCACAGAAATGGTTTATTTTTCATTTTTGTGTATGCTGTGTTATTGAGGCTCTGCGGCGCTGCAGCACTTCTGTCTGTCCTGTCGTTTGTCATTTCTCTTCACACTTATTATTACTCACATTAGTTGCTCTTCAGGGGTTTGTGGGAGGCGGCCTGTTAATTTCCCACATGCAGTTTTAAATGGACCCTTTAATGAAAGATATTTAATGAAATGATGACTAATTTGTATATTTAAACATTACATTCTAGAAAGCTTGTACAGTCTTGAAATTCTTAATGTAATCAATCAATTCGTGAAGTTTGATGAAAACTATTATCTCATCTTTTACCCTATTTCCCCTTCACACTCCAGGAATAATGAATACAGAGGAATTATTTTATTCAGAGCCAACAAGTTTGTCAATAACATTAACGTGTGTGTTGTTTTTGTGGCTGTGCTGCTGGTCTCCTGTTGAGAAGTGAGCAAGTTTGTGTGAGCCATTCAGAAGCAGATCCAGTATGGCTGGATTAAGCTCTGTTACATTATTAAAGGCGCCTCAGGTGAATTACTGCTCATTGTGATCACAGACTCCAGCGTTCACAGAAAGTTAGCAAGAGAGACAGACAGATGAGAGAAAGAAATAGAATAAGGCGTCTGAGAGAGAGAAAAGAAAGAGGATTGAAAGTAAAAGAGAGAGGAGCAAGTACAGAAGAAGTTTGAGTAGTTAAATGCTTTATATTTGATGCTCTTGACTCATTGTGAAATTTGAACTTACTGTAAAATCAAGACCAACCTCAAGATATTACAGATAATAGCTGATAAAGTAACAACAGTTACAAAAAAGTACACGCTGCGGCTGACAATAACTTTTATTTGTCCTGCTCGTCCAGTTTGGGCAGTTCAGTTTTGTATAATTTCATTGATTCTGCACAAATGCTTTATGATATTTATGAGCATTTATGAAATAGATTTTAACTACAGATTAGGTTTACTTGATCAAATTACAACGTGACACTTTTAGCATAAATTTAATGTACTTCACTGCAAAAAAATGCTTTTGTTACTTAGATTTTTTTTGTTTTTTTTATAGTCCAAATAGCTAAAAAATCTTAAATCAAGAAGCATTTTCTACACAAGCAAAAAATATTTTTTATTTTAAGAAATAATAAGCCAAAATTAAGTGAGTTTTTTCTTAAAACAAGCATTCTGGGTGCATATTACAGAAACTTTTATCAGTGGTCTTAAGATTTGAAAAGTTATATGAGAATTTTTCACAAATTCCTATTACGAATTTGTGTTATTTAACCTCCTAGTGCTTAATGGCCACATACGTGGACAGCACATTTTAGCTTATAAGTGGCTATTTAAAATACTTTGAATGTTTTATATTTTGTTACAGACATACAGTGTCATCCTGCAACTGTTTTGCATAAGAAATGTCCCAAACACTATTTTTAACTGTCCAAAATGGGAAAAAATTTTGTTTTTACTCTCTGATAGTCAAAACATGTTCAAAAAAATGTATATGTTATATATGCATTAAAAAAACAGTCAGGAAAAAGTGTTTTATGTAAATTCGGACCACGAGTCCACATATATGGACATCATTTCTCTAAATGTACATCATATCAAAATATGATACTTAGGTTTTTATTCTAATGAGGTTTCAATAAGCCCAAATAGCAAAGAGAAATATAATATGCATGTAAAAAACAACTTGGACGTTAAGAGGTTAAAGCAAATCTTAACTTAATTTGGGATTTTTATCCTATCTTCCATTCAATCCTACAATCCATTCTCAGGTCTGATATATACCAAACTATACTACATTAAAGTTGTCATGGTTCATTTTCTAAATATTCCTAATATTTCAAAATAAATAGAAAGTATTACTTTAAATCATATTAAATAATGCAGTATAACTTTTAAAATGCTAAATTATTGCAGTAAAAATATTATCACATTTATAACATAAAGGAGTTCAATGCTGAATACACTAGTCAAGCAGAATCTGCCTTTGACTTGATTCACTTACCAAAGTCTCTGCATTGTCGGTTGACAGTATATAGTTAACTTTAACAATAAAACAAACAAACAAAGGGTTACATTAAATTTGAATTGACAATCTCAAAACCATCCCGCTCATTCTCCCTCTTTTCAGGGGCCTAGTTCTGGCATCTCTGCACTAATACATACAGTAAACAAAGCTGGCGAAAAAAACTAAAGAAAGTACGACATGTGCTCCATAACCGGTTATGTTCTGTGATGCTTTGTTGGTCTCTGTAATGCTGCTTGCAGTTTCTGTGCCAACTGTAATATCATGGCAGCAGTGCAATGCCATTGTTGGAAATCACAGTAAAAAGCACATTTTCTTCCATTTGAGTTGAAACAATTTTGAAATTAGGTTTAGACCTAATTAGACCTAGGGTTAGACCTTTTTAAAATTTAGTTTGTCAAGTTCGTTTGTCAAGTTAGGAGGATGTGTCTGTAAATACCACCTTCCTATCTGTAGTGTAGATAAAATAACACACTGGTGAAACTGCTGTTTTGTAATAGCTTTTGTCTTAAAACCGCTCTTACCTCTTAACTTCTTACCCAACAGATAGGATAAGATTTAAAAGTTAGGATCTTTCTGTAATTTTCCCCCAGGCCACTTTTGTAAAGAACCTTTGAATCAAGGTTTGAAACAGCTACTCTATGTAAAAATAAGGTAAAACAACATGATTGCTTTAGTAGATGCATTTTATTGCCATTTTTGTTTGATTGTGGATGTCATACAGAATTAGCCATATGGTAACGCTCATTAGTCATCTAATTTCCAAATTGCAGCCATACAGGCATGAGTGTAATAAAACTTTGCCAATTACATTTTTTTTTAAAACTGAACACACATTGTAGATGAATTTTCTTGACATTTCACTTTGAAAGTGCTGTCAAACATGCAATGTGATGTCAAATTTTGTTTATCTTTACAAATATACTGATTTTACTTTATATTTTGTGAAACACATGCAGCCTTGGTGAGCAATCAGAGCTTTTGAAATGGAATTTATCATCATAGTATTTGGCTTTTTTGAATTAAATCTTATCAGTTTTCTGCCATCAGCCATCTAGATAACAATCTTTGTATCGTCTGTTAAAAAATCCATATCAGTCAGCCACTAATTTATACAGTCAGATTAGTTTGATCAACATTCAGATCTCCATTCTTTACAAGCTATTTTGTGATTAACATAATGTGTGATTGTCTTGTGGGTTAATGCACATTTGAGAAGCTTTGTAAATCGTAGATGGTATGTCCCTCAGCTCAGTGTCCATTCAGATGCTCTCATTATTCCTCGCTGATTGATTCTCTGCTGTAAATGATGTTTTCTAAAGCGGCCGCCATTCCTCTTAAAGGTAATTCTCTAAACTAACTGACAGCAGTATCCACACCAATGAGTACGTTTAACCTGAATCGACTGCATTTGCTGTGTGTCACAGTTCAGTGCTCACAGACACACACACACTTCTCAACAGTGCTACAGGGAAAGAGCACAGACTGAAGATCGATTCAAATGTCAATGGCAATCTTACAGAGCGTCGCCTCTAAAGATCTCCCACCTCGTACGGTCCAGAGCTTCCACAATCTCTTCTCTTTTTCTGTTTCTTATAATTGTTAAAATGTAAAAAAAATTGCACAGCTATATGATTTGAAATTAATAAAATTAGTTGTTACAAGTTAGTGAACTTACATAGCTTCTCACTTAGTTTTCTTTGAAAAAAGCAAATAACACATTTAGACTTGCTTTACTGTCTTTTTAAGGCCAAACCTGAAAATAAAAAAGGAACCAGCTTTTATGACATACATTTTTAAACTAAATTTAAAGAACATCCCCCCCAAAAAAAAAACTGCAATAAATGTGCTAATTGTACTTGCAAAATGTTAATGCCCTTTGTATAACTTGACAATACATTATATAAATTATATATAAAATATTTTTTTAGTAAAAAAAATTATAAACATTTATATAATGTAAAACAAAAAAATCATATATGTCACCCTCCGGTCCCACTGCACCCACCCCGGTCTGAGCTGGGATCGAACCGGAAATTCTTTGTATGGGAGTCGGTTGCCCTAACAAAGAAGCTAAATTAAGGCTGTGGCCTCAAGTGTCTGTGGCTAGAACACCTTTTTAGGTCAGTGAGGAGTGAGGTTTACCTGCATAGCCCTTTGCTAGCTGGCCTCCATTACACTCACCCCCCAAAACCTCACTCCAATTCCGGAAGAGCCCCCACGTGTAACCCACCAGTTTTTATGCACCCAACCTGGTCTGAGCTGGGATCGAACCAGCTATTCTTTGCATGGGAGTCAATTGCTGGCCTCCGTTACTCTCACCCCTCTAAACCTCAATCCCATCCTGGACAAGTCCCCACATGTAATCCACCAGTCTTACTGCACCCAACCCGGTCTGAGCTAACATCGAACTGGCGAATCTTTGCATTGGAGTTGGTTGCTCTAACCAGGAGGCTAAAGACCATGGCGTCTGTGGCTAGAGCACCTTTTGAGGTCAGAGGAGTGAGGTTTACCTGCATAGCACTTCGCTAGCTGGCCTCCATTACATATGTTTTCTAAATGTTTGTATTTATATTATTTGTCATGAACTGGTGAAAATATACACATCTGAACTACCGAACAGGAAAAAAATTATTGTTAGCCTCAGCTTGGCATCTTTTTTTTTCTTTTTCTTTTTTCCTTCAAATATTTCTGCTATTATTAAAAAGTACTATTTAATGGAAATTACATATTTTTTAACACATTTTAAAATTTTATATATATTATATTTATAAATAAGAAATATATAAGAAATACTGTGAAATTATTCCTTGCTCTGTTAAATGTCATCTTTAAAAAAAGAATTAAGATTTCACAAAAGGGCTAATTATTTTGATAAATTGATAAATTTTTTTGATAAATCAATTTTTGATAAGTGTTTGATAAATTGTAATTGATTTTGGAGAAAGTGGGCAATTGTATGAGTGATTTGGGTCTCCAAAACATGGAGGAATTTAATAATGTACAGTAATAGTTATATATTTGTTCTATGTGCAGGTGTGTTTAATGGTGCTCAGTTTAGCCCATGTGATCTGATACTGCACCGTCTGCGCTGTGAGGAGGTAGATGCAGCTCTGGGAATTCTGGGTAACATGGACTGGGCTATTATGGGGGCAGAGTGTTACAGGTCACTCATCTCCATCACCGATCACCTGCTGAGAAAACCACTGGACCAGCAGACTGAAGGTAAAGACCCCAGACCTGCATGCTTTGATTTCTGAACGGAGACTAAACCTAAACTTAATTAGTGTCAGGGAGAGTGTACAGTAATCTCAGCTAAGAATAAAAATAAGGGGTTACGTGTGAAAATAACACTGTTTAATCACATTATATGCTCTGGTTCTGAAGGTAGTTTGCAAACAGGACAATTTTGCACAGTAAAACCTAATGATAAATGATTTTATTTATTGAGAATTTACATTTATGGCCACCAATTGAATTTTATCTATTTTGATGGTGACTTTTACAATAAACTGCCTTAAAACAGACAATAAGTGCCTTTGCATGTACATGTCAGCAAACAGTGTATATGCTAACACTTTCTTTTGCTAGTTCACCAAAGGACAGTCTGCTGACTATAAGTACATTTTGGAAGTACAAATCATCTTACGTGATCGGGAAAGGTCTATGAGCTGTGATTTGCGAGTTGCTATTTAGTTTGAGACTTAGTTGGAGACTAAAAGGGATCATAAAATAGAGGTCTAATGATTATAAAAATATTTATTCCAACACCGCTGTTGAATTGTAACGGGCAATATTGTGACAATGGTGAGAAAAACGGGTCTTATTAAATATTTTGTCCTTTTTATGGCCACATCTTGTGACTTGAAGTGTTATGTTCATTCATATTTTAGTTCATCAGAGATAGTTTTCAGCAAATCTTTTTTTTTAATCATTTAATTAACTGAACTGCACTAACAGAGCAAATGCACAAGAGTTTGTTTTAATCAAAGCAATCCTGCCAAGTGTGATCTCACCCTAAAGCTCACTATTTCATTACCTGGTGAAAACAAAAAAATTGTCGCAGAAAATCAGAGTAATATCAGATTTGCTGACTCCACTGTAATATTTTGCAGTTAGCAGTTTTGCTGTAGTTTGCAGCCACTGCTTGTACAAATTTGATCCCTTTGTGTGTCATTACAGGCCAGTTGGAAGCAGCTCTGGGGGTGTTTTATGCCCCCTGTAGACCTCTCTCAAACACTGTCATACTGGAGTACAGGGACCCCATCAGCAGATACGCCCGACGATTCTTCCATCACCTTCTCAGGTACACACCTGTTCCAGTGTGTTTCTCTTCACTTAAAACAACTCATTAACAAAATAGTTCACACAGACCTGATAAAATGTTGGTTATTTGACTCTCACTAAAGCCATACTAGATGCAGGCCACTTTTTTTCTTCAGTAGAACATTTAAAGAAGATTTTGAGCTGAATTAAACAGCTAAGTGTATCAAGATAAAACTTAATGTCTCATGAGGCAAAACATTTGTAAGGTTGACTTACACACCTCTGATGGCATTAGTGTGAGTAAATTCTTTTTTGGATCTAACTAACCCTTAAAATGAAAACGAGCAGTCAGTCAGGTGTTCAGAAATGGCTGTATTTCTCTCTTCCAGACATCAGCGCTTTGAAAAGGCCTTCTTGCTGGCCGTAGATATTGGCGCTAGAGATCTGTTCATGGTGAGCACTTTCTTTCATACATGCACATACAATAAACACTAAATGGATTTGGAGACTTAAGCAACATGTTAAATATATAAAGACCATTGCATTATGCCTCATTCACACTAGCAGCGACTTTGTAGCTGTTTGTCGCTTTGAGTGGTGACCTGCTACAATCAGGTCTGTGTAGGTCTACAGCACAGAGAATACAACCGGCCTCTGAGCGAGCTGAGAGAGGATCACGTGAGCTCTACTGGTGCTCCTATTGGCTGTCGCTCAAGAAAGTCATTTGCATAAAGTTAAAGGATTCTCAACTTTGTTGTCACTCGATGCACCTACCTGGTCGCCAACGGTTGCTGTCGCTCTCGTAGATGGAGGTCGCCGGAAGTAGCTCGCTCTCTGTTGAAATGAACAGTCGATTGCTGCTTTGCCGCTGTGAATCGCTGGTAGTGTGAATGAGGCATAAGGGATTCTTAAATATAAAAATCTTCAAGGTTCTCTGATGTCAGCTGACTAGTAAAATGCAAGTAAAACTAACTTTTAAAACATCAAAGATCGTCCATTTCAAAAGCTACATGACATTTTTATAAAATATACAACTACTTAAATATATAATACAATGCTGTTGTTTTGTAAGTTTTATACTAACAGTGGTGATCATAAAAGGCTTTTATCTATTAAAGCAGTTTATGTATTTAAAAAAGTTCAAAATTGCTGGCAGAAAGCATATTTTTAAATTAAATTAAATGTATTTTAAATAATTTAATAATGTGCTAATGCAATATTACATACAACCAAAGCATTGATCAATAATGATCATTATTAAAAATGTTATATTACTTCAAGTTGAATAAAAAATGTGTTTAAACTGACTTTAAAGTGTGTTGTTGCCATTGTGCACGATATCAGTGCAGTTACGGGTGGCTTCCGCCTGCAGAGAGCTTTGAGCTGGCACTGTTATGGGCTGAGAGGCTCTGGGCAGGTGCAGCTCAGGGTTTGAGGCCCCTGGCCATGTCACGTCTCCTCTCTCCTACCATAACAAGAATCCCCGAGACTCCAGAGAGCAACAGTTGCTAAGCGAAAAAGGGAGGGGGTCGGAAGAAAAGGGGCAAGCGAGTGAGCCTGTCTTTCACAGCTCTCGTGGCCGGTGCACTATCTTTTCTCTCCTGCTCCTTTCTCACTCCTTTAAATGGTCCTGTGTGTGTGACCCCTTTTCTAGGCCTCCTCTCTCCATGCCCGAGTGACACCTTCCCTATTAGCGTTCACACCGGCCGCTGTCTCTCTCTTTCTCCCTGTCCTTTTTTCATGCAGTTCCTCTCTCTCCCTCCTTCTTTCACGCCGATCGCACTCGTTCCAATTCATTCCCCACTAAGTGCTGCTGCTGAGGGCCCCAATTGAAAAGGTGGAGCTCGAGCCACACAAGCCTGAAAGGGCAGAGAAGAGAGAGAGGGAGGGAGGGAGAAGGGCAAAGGAAACCTGGATCTGTTATTCTTGGGACATGCTCTGGGAAAAGCAAAAAGAGAAAGGATGAGAGAGGCGAAAGTGGCAAATTATGAATGGCCCATGAATATCAGTCCTTCTGAATCAACAAAGAGCAGCCAGCGAGCAAGCGAGCAGAGAACTAGAGAAAGAGAGAGAGAGGGAGCTAAAGGCAGTGGCGTTTCACCCTGCGGTTTTGGCTCTTGGCTAATTAACCACAGAAGTTAAATTAAACCACCCACAGGAGAGAGGGAGAGAAAGAAAGAAAGAGAAAGGCAGAGAACGAGCGGGGGTCCTTGCTCCATCTGATCTGGTCCCCTCCGTGTCACAGAGGTCAGCTGAAACAAAACGGACGGAGCCCCACGTAAGAGCCCCCAGTATGAGCTGGGCTCGAGTCTCCATTGTCTCCAAACCAACAATGGAGCTCCGAAAGAATTTCTCTTTCTTTTCTTTTGTAAGAAGCCTTTTGTGAAGTGAAGCACTTTGGTGTTGGAAGAAACTGGAGGGTTCGGAGTCACCCAAAGGGGTAGAGAGAGGGAGGGCAGAGTCGCCCTTCCACTCGTTCGCTGGAGTGTTTTGCATAATTGTAACATTCTATACTTGTAATTATCCTCTGATGTGCACTCCGATAACGTCTTCGCTAATTCGTTTAGCTGTATTTCACTGACTTTTCTCCTTCCTTTTTTTTTTTTTTTTTTTTGATGTGTCGATTAATTAATTAGATCATAATTGTGATCATATGCTTGCTTTGTTGGTTAATGGGGCGTATGCATGTGCGTGTGTTTGCCTGATCGGAGGGGGCCGGAGTTCATATCGACGATTAGACGTGAGGCGCTGAGCTGATATTGGCTGGTTTCTGTGTCGAGATGGATAATGAACTCTGTAAGACCCTCTGATAAACACCTTCCTCAAACACTCACGTGGATTACAGGTGTGATCCTCTAGAATTGTCTTGGCACTTGAGCGTAAATGTGCAATTGTGCATGTAACGTTCCTCTCTCTCTCGCTCTGCTCCACTGGTCCATTAATTTTAAACTCTTTTTCTGACGCAGAGCGAATATCAAGCATCATCGCTGGACCAGCTGTTTATCCTGTCTCCATATGCCTCTCCAGTCAAAAATAACACTAAAAGGCCGTTTATCCGCATTTGAGCTTTTAAAGCTCTTAAATAAATAAGATTAGACCAGATCCTGTGTCCTGTGTAAGCTGTGGTGAATAAGAGGTATAATATCTGATTTATGTACAGAATTATTGTCATCCCTCTTAGACGTCTGGATTCACACAGTTTTTCTCTGTCTGTCTCTCTGTTTCTTGGCCTTCCGCTATTTTTCAATCCGTCTCTTTTTTTGGCTTTGAGCACATTGTTCTTCTAAGCTTAAATAAAAGTCTTTAAACACAATAATAATATTCAGTTCTAATTGTCAGTCTTTATCACAAACATGATGCCCTCAGAATGCTCTCTTTATGTCTGTGGTTGCATCTGATTTTTCATTCTGTACATGTGGTTATGGAAATGTAGGTATTATTAAAATACACAAGGACTGAAAGTGCATGGCTATTCAGGGCTTCACTCTGTGACTAAAATGTGACTAATAATTTGCAACAATAAAAGTGAAGTTAAAAATTAGTCAACCAAAGTTATCTTGTGGTTTCAAACTGATTTCTGACACTGTCTTAAACTTACATGTTAGTCAGCAATAAGGTTATTATATTTAAGTTAACTAAAACCATAAATCTAAAATAATTAGATTTACATGTGTTGACTTGACTTTGCATTGCTTTATTATTCTTTCTATAATTAAAGCATTAAATTTGCTGGATGTGTGCGTGTGTACTTGTTTATGTGGTTTACAAGGATAAAATTGACAAACGTTTACAAAATTGTACATTGACATGGGTATAGAAATTCCTTTGGGTGGTTTACATAAACAAATGTCCTTGTAATTTCTAATGGTTAAAAATCATTTTTAATGAGGTCTTTTCACATTGAGATTTTGCCACAGGTTTCCTGTGAGGGTTGGGTTTAACTTTAGGGGTAGGAGTAGGGTATAGGGCCATATATTAAGTGCTTTTTACAGTTTAAAATACATTATACTTTGTAAGCCACATATACAAGTGTGTTATACATTGTATTTCTGATATTGTATATATTATTGTATTGTAAGGCATAAAGAAGACTAAAGAAGCAGAAAAACTTTTTATGCACTCCATGTTTTTTTCCTTACATTGCATATTGTCTTACTAGTTGGTCACACACAGGTCAACTGATTTTAAAATCAGTTGAATCACTTTATAAACAGACACTTAAAGTATTTGAGCAGAAGACTATTAGGTATCATCATTGTAATATAATACAAAAACATCCTTTATTGAGCTTTGATAATATGAAGTATTTGACTGATGCTTGTCAAAATGGATATGCTCCACCTCCATTATGAGTTTGTGACAGAAGAATAATAATGGCAGAGCAACACGATCTATTACTAGTGGAGACTGTGCTGTGCAGTTTAGATGTGTAACTTTTGCACGGTCAGTTTTCTCAGAGTCATTTCTGGAACACACTTCCTATTGATTTAAGGGCTATTACAAATTTTTCAACATTTTAATACAAGTTAAAGAAATGGCTAAAAGCAAATTAAGTTTGCAATCATGTGTAATTCTTTTCTCTAGCTTTTTATAAAATTCTTATATGTTTTGTCTGTTTGATGTGTGTAACTTTACTGTTCTATGTGTAATAATGTGTTTTTTAACTGGCATAGAGCAACAGATTCTAATTAGAATTTATTAAACTGTTATTAAAAATTAAAATTAAACTGTTGATTAATGAGCATTGTCCCTGTTAAATAAAATAAATTTAAAATATTGTAGAAACCTACATTTTGACCTTGTGGGGACATTTTTTGGTCAACATAAGAAAAAAAGGTGCATAAATCACAGAATTAAATATTTTATGTAAAATGCTGATTGTTTCATGTGAGGTTTGTATTTAGGGGTAGGGGGATAGAATAATCACCGTGTCTATGGTAAGTACCTATAAAGATAACAGTACAAATATCTGTGTGTGTTATATTTTAGTCAGTAAAGCTATGTTTGAGATTAAAATGGTTAGGTTCAGTCTCACACCGTGTAAACTGTATATTTTTGCTCTCAGATGTAAACATACCATCAGTGTTGAATGATTCTGTATTTTCCAACAAAAATAGTCATTTGGCTCTTAAATGTTAAATTCATCTTAGTTTATGGTGGGTCGGCCTGTGATGGTTTAGTGTGATTGCTTGAGGTTATAGGCTCTCATCTCTGAGCCTGTGAAGAGCTAAATCAAGTCCCGTTTGATGTTTGTAAGTCACTCTTAGCGCCTCCCCCCTCATTTGATCAGACTTGCAGAGTCCGGTTGACAATACAGGCATTAGTGCTCTGCGGGTCCGACTGTGCTGTATTCAGCCTCACTGCAGCTCTGACTGATGTCCCTGAAGCGGAAGGATGGGTTTAGCGTTTAAACGGACAGACACAGAGGATCTTATTAGTTCAGAGTCAGCACTGAGCTCCTCTCCCAACTTTCACTTTAATTTACCCATGAATGAGCCTTTCAAAGATGGTCAAATGTAGTCTGTCAGATACATTATTGTATGTTCTTCCACTGTGTGTGAACGTCTAAGGATCTTCTCTACTGCTACATAAAGATATTCCGTTGAATAAGTTAAAATAAATCATGTTCTTTGAAGGTAAATAAAGCAAGCCAGAATATATTGGATTTTTGGATTCTCTTACATTTGATTGGATGAATCCCAGTTGAGTATTTGAAATTGAATTCTTTTGTTTGTGAAATTTATTTTATTTTATATTATTGTTTGCTTTGTGTTTTATTCTTTTGTTGCTGTCTTTATATTTAATTTAGCTTTATTAGTTTTATAATATCATAATGGTTTTGTTTTAGTATTTTAATTAATTTTGATTTACTTTCTCTTTTCTGTTACATTTTATTTTGTTATTGATTTGTTTGATGTGTGTTCTATTATATAATTAATTTTATTTTGTACAATTTATTTGTTTTGTTCAAAATAAATGATTATAATCAATATTATAATAAACAATTTTTTGGCAAATAATTTTTAGATTAAGGCCAGTGCTATTTTAAAATTATTGAATAATTAATTCTAATATATTTTCTTTTTTATTTTACATGTTGTGTATGTATTATTATTATGATTATTATTAATATTACTACATTTTTATATAGTTTTAATAATCTTTTTATTTTCATTTTAATTATATATCTTATTTTAATAATAATTTTTTTCAGCAAATGTTTATTAAAAACTATTTTAGTTTTGATTAATCATAATAACACAAATTATTTGTTAAACAACATATTTTACCATACATTGTGAAAGCAGTAAGCATTCTTTTAGTGTCACTAGACCCATACCAGTGTATTCTTGAAAAACAGCTTGCTTTATGATTCAAATGATCTTTTTCAAATTATGACTTTTAGTTTAACACACCAAAGATTGTCAGTAAAGCATGTCTAGTGTCATTATTGCACACAGACTTTCTCTGAGCAGTCGGATGGGCTTTATCTCTGTTGTGCGTCTAAATCCGGCATCCATTTTGCTGGGACTAATGGTGTGACATTTAAAAACATGTTTGTGGGTTAATGGAGGTCTCCTGACTGCATGAAGCTCTATAATAGATATATTATAGTCTATTCTTTGGGATGAGAGGGCTCATATTTAAGAGAGAGAAAGCGTGTGTGTGTGTGTGTGTGTGTGTGTGCATCTCACACCCACCTGCTCGTAATGACAATAGTTTAAACATGAAGAGCATCACTCCTGCTTTTTAAAAGATGACACATGCCTTTCCCAGCATCTTTGTGCTTTTTGAAACCAATATGATTGCATCCAGTCAGAGTTCAGGGAGAAAGAGAAAAGGAGGGAGGACAACATAAAGGCACTGAACAAATGAGCAAGACAGATTTTTTGAAAGTTTGATACTTTTATCTGTTTTTTTCTCTCTTCTGAAACTTCAAACAGGTTATTTAATCTATTCTCTCTCTCTCTCCTGTTCTCCTGCAGCCTCTCTTCGCTGCTTCTCTCTCTTCGAAGCAGAGCACAGAAATGAAAAAGGGAAAAAACTGAAGTATTGTCATGTGAGCTGAGATTAATTTTAGATTGCTCTGCTGTTCTGCTTTACCTTCAAAGGACCTCCATTACGTGGCAGCAGATAAGGGTGAGGTGGTGTTAGCCGCTGTAGCCAAGAAGAAGGCTAATGAAATAGACGCAGAGGCACAAACATCAGCACCAGGTGAGGGAATTATTCACACTGTGTTAGTTGCAATAAAAATTCAACAAAATCTCATTTTATGTGTGATTAATATGCTTCATAAGTGCAAATGATCACTCTTTAATCTTCTCTTTGAGGAAAAAAAAGTAAATGCAGCAAGTTTATATTAGAGAACAGACATTTACTAGGAGTGTTCCCCATCAGTCTACCTTATTCAAAGAATCAACCTAATTACCGATTAATAATAGAAAGTAATCTGGTATTTTATATGGTCATTCAAAATAAGGCAATAAAGTTCCCATCAAATTAAAATAAAAAAAAATGATGTTAGTTTTAGTCTGTTATTATTAAGGACAATCTGAAGAATTTATTATTATTGTATTATTATTATTATTATTATTATTATTATTATTATTATTATTATTATTATGTTTTAATAATTATTTTTTATTGAAATGGCCAAATTGTGACTGAGGACAGTTGAATGTGCTGCCCAGTTTGTTTTTTGTCTAATAAATGATAGTAGGCTACAGTTTTTTTTACTTCAAAACTTTAACAGATTGCTATGTTTTCCTAATGACATATGATGTAATACATTTTTATTTTAAAAGTTAGTCTTGTTTAAATTTTTTTAATTGCAGTTTTTTGGAAATATTTTAGTACATCAAAAAGTGTGGTTATGATGACATCTGACTAGCTAATCCAGCACAAAAAAGGTCACTAAAATGCAGTATTTAAATCTCATAGTTAAAAAGAAACTGAGGCATATAACTGCAAAAAGGTCCACTTTTTGAGAAAAGGCTTTCACCAAGCTGGCAACGGGGCTGTAAATTGTAATAGCTTTTGCTTGTTTTATATTGGTTTTATGTCTTTCTGTTGTATTCATATGTGAATACAATTATGTATACATTATCTCCCAAATAAATCAATAAATAAATAAACCCAGCTGAATTGAGCGCTCTAGCAGACAAATGCTGTCATCTAAACACGTATGAGAACTACCTGATAGTCAATGGAAAAGCGGTTGTTCCTTGCGCCAACTGGTGGCTATTGTGTAAAGCACAGAAATGTTTTTTTAATGAAAAGGCGGCCTTTACAGCCACAGTATTGCACGTGACTGCGGTTGACAAATTGCAGTATTGCGGATGCAGAAACGCGCATTCTCAGTAGCCATATCTGTATGTTGGTGTGCTCCTAAACAAAATTAAATCGATATAAAAACGATTTAAAGCTTGCAGTTTGTCACTTCTGTCTAAATGGATTGACGGTTTGTTTCACATCACCTCAAATTTCAGCTTCTTATCAAAGCTTGACCAATCAAATGCTTTCTAGTGTCCGACATGTCCCGCCCCCTTCAAGACGCTTCTCATTTTCTTACCATTCGATGTGCTTGAGCTATGATAAAAGCAAAATGCAATTGGCTACTTTTTTAAAGGGGATGTCTCACCCTCTCTTAATTTTTCAGTTAAGATGGTCAAACATTGAATAAAAAATTAATTACCTTTAATATGTGCTTTTTAAACACTAAAACAGCCATTATGCTCGCAACATACATAAAACACAGATAGTTAATAGTGAATACGTGTTCCTGGATCTAAAGAGTTATCTAAGGGTATTTAAGGCTGAACTGGGTTATTTTTGTGCCTCCTACATCATTCGATGAAATTACACTAATATTGGCTGTTATTAGGGTTTTTAACTTTGCAAATGTAATAATAATTATAATAATAAATCCTTACATTTATATAGCACTTTACACATTGGGGGGAATCTCCTCATCTACCAACAGTGTGCAGCATCCACCTGGATGATGAAACGGCAGCCATATTGCGCCAGAAACGCACACCAGCTGATTGGTGAAGAGGAGACAGAGTGATGAAGCCAATTATGATATGGGGATATTTGGAGGCCATGATGGACAGAGGCCAGTGGGAAAATTAGGCCAGGATGCCAGGGTTCATGCCCTACTCTTTTTCAAAGGACATCCTGGGATTTTTAACGACCACAGAGAGTCTGGACCTCGGTTACGAGTCTCATCCGAAAGACGGCGCTCACTGACAGATTAGAGTCCCCTTCAATATACTGGGGCATTAGGACCCACACAGACCGCAGGTTGAGCGTCCCCTGCTGTCTCACTGACACCACTTCCAGCAGCAACCTGCAGCCCTGCTTAGCTTTAGTGGGCGACCATGTGAGAGTTGCAGAGAGCTAACTGCCGGCACTGTTCATTTTTTTTTTTTATCACTGATATACTTAATGGCAATTGAAGTTAACTACTTTGAATTATTATAATTTGAAAACCACTTACCTTATTAGAGAATCGAACTGACAGATTTAGGTTGTGTCAAGCTCATTTTTGTATTTCTGTTTTTATACTAAAAAAGTATAATTTAGTTGTTTTTATTAGCATCATTATTATTAATATTAATAATACTATTGTAGATTTTTAAAACAAATATACTTATGTACTGTAACACGATCACATTAGTAAGTATGCATGGTAATATCGTGGATGTTAAGAATTATTTATATTTTAGATGTATTAAGTATAAGCAAATCCATCATTGTAGAACAAGTGAAGTGGACATGCTGAAAGAAAATGCATATTCACTCTTTAGCAGTAGATGGCGCCTATTTTACAGCAGGAACACAGCTGGTTCCCCAGTACCACAACCCTTATCTTCCACTGACTGGACAAACACATTAGTATAGTAAAGGTGAAATCATATTATTGCAGAAAAAAAAAAATTCACCTTTGAAACGGTTTTCCATTTTCAGCCATTGCACATTCCGTATCACTGCAGAATTTACTCCAGCACTGAATTCAAAACACATACAGCGTTATTTCATTCATTCTGTCACCATATGACATAACACGTATGTGACCCTGGCAGTGGCACCACTGGGAAATTAAAAAAAGTCATTAGGTTTCATAATGTTTAATCTCTTATGTAATTATATTTCACTTTTTTTGTGCAGATATAGAGCAGAGTTTGATTTATTCACCTTCTTAATTGGCTGAATTGGACTGGTTTAAAGAGCACTGACCTCAGCTCTGATATTCAGTTTCCAGCTGACCTGATGAGGACAGCGATTTTCATCATGTATTTCCTAGGCCAGCAGGACAGCCAGACATTCAAATGAGAGAGAGACATGCGGAAAGGAAAGAAAAGAAAAGTGAGAGGGAGATGAGGGACGACAGAAGTGCTTTGGCTAACAGGTGTACAGATGAGACAAGGGAGGTGTTTAGCTTCTAATAAGGGGGTGAAAACATGAGGGTGTGTGTGTGTGTGTGTGTGTGTGTGTGTGTGTTTCCCACCCTGTCTGCCCATAAGCCTCTTAATTATGTCCTTGATGATTTCCCTGCTCTCTCACCCCGAGCAGATTTTAGCCTTGGAAGGAACTGCTTAAGAGCGTGAATGTGAAAGGAACAGATGGACAAAATAGTCTGTTTGGGGGCATTTTACCACTGTTAATAGTTAAAATGTTGCAATTATAAGTCATTGCCTGGGATTTTTTTAAGTACAAGATACTCCTTTTCAGATTCTCTCTCTTTGTCAATAAACTCTCTATGTTTTCAGGTCAGTAGCTTCTTTAAGGTGCTGATTTTGGGTGTTTGTATTGAGGGATTATAGTTGAATAGAAGAATATTTAGAGGAAATTCAGTTGGGCAGTGTGGAGGATCATAAATAGGGAATGAGAGCAGTTGGATTTAGCATTGTACTGTGCATTAAAAAGACAAGGTGTCTTGTTTACATTTGGCCAGCCTGAAGCGAACGTCTCACACTGTCAGCCAACCATGACTTTAAATGAGACACACACACACTAGGAATTGAAAAGTGACTTAATATTCACACATTATATGGCTGTTCTCATAAATAAAGCTCAAAGTGTCAGACAGCTTTAAGGGTATTGATCTGCAGTAGCTGTTTCTGGATGATTATTAACTGACTGTTTATTACTGTTGCTCCAAACTGACCTCTTAGACTATTGTAATATAGTGGGGAATCTGGGGATGGTAGTAATAATATGTATATATGGTGATGATATAATATACACTCACCGGTCACTTTATTAGGTACACCTTACTAGTACTGGATTGGACCCCCTTTTGCTTTCAGAACTGCTTTAATCCTGTGTGGCATAGATTCAACAAGGTACTGGAAATATTCCACTGGGATTTTGGTCAGTATTGACATGATAGCATCACGCAGCTGCTCCAAATTTGTCGGCTGCACATCCATGATGCAATTCTTCCATTCCACCAAATCCCAAAGGTGCTCTATTGGATTGAGATCTGCTGACTGTGGAGGCCATTTGAGTACAGTGAACTCATTGTCATGTTCAAGAAACCAGTCTGAGATGATTCGTGCTTTAGGACATGGCGCGTTATCCTGCTGGAATTAGCCATCAGAAGTTGGGAACTCTGTGGTCATAAAGGGATGGACATGGTCAGCAACAATACTCAGGGTTAGTTGACTCCAAATTCTGACCCTACTATTCGAATGTCACAGCAGAAATCGAGACTCCTCAGAAAAGGCAACATTTTTCCAATCTTCTATTGTCCAATTTTGGTGAGCCTGTGCGAATTGTAGCCTCAGTTTCCTGTTTCTTCTGCTGCTGTAGCCCATCTGTCTGAAGGTTTGACGTGTTGATTCTCTTCTGCATACCTTGGTTATAATGAGTAATTATTTGAGTTACTGTTGCCTTTCTATCAGCTCGAACCAGTCTGGCCATTCTCATCTGACCTCTGGCATCAACAAGGCATTTGCCCCCACAGAACTGCCGCTCACTGGATATTTTCTCTTTTTTTGGACCATTCTCTGTAAACTCTAGAGATAGTTGTGCATGAAAATCCCAGTAGATTAGCAGTTTCTGAAATACTCAGATCCGTCTGTCTGGCACCAACAACCATGCCATATTAAAGGTCACTTAAATCTCCTTTGTTCCTCATTCTGATTCTCGGTCTGAACTGCAGCAGATCATCTTGACCATGTCTACATGCGTACAATTTGCGTTAACGAGCAGTTGGACAGGTGTACCTAATAAAGTGGCCAGTGACTGTAAATCATTACTAGTTCCTATGCTATATACCTTTTTTTGGGTCTTCAATGTCATCTGATCTTTCAGAAATCATTTTAATATCTAGTGTTTTTAGTGTTGAAAATTTTCTTACATTTTGATTTATACATTTGTATTTATTTTTATCAGGACTATTTTAAGTTCAAAATCTAAGTTCAGTTCACTAAGTTCAAAACCATTTATTTTACAAGAAAATATTTCAGAAATTGGAACAAAAGGGGAGCCTGGATAAAATATATTAAACCTGTAGTAAAACAGGTAATACAAATTGTCCTTAATATGTCAAAAGCCATGTTTACTACTTTTTTTTGCTAATAAAAAGATAATTTTTATAAGGTAATATATTTTACTACTACATCTTTTGACAATAAAGCAAATTACACTTGGAATATGATTTCATTTTACCAATGCATAGAAAAACAAAAGCTTACATTAAGTAAAGTATATATAGTTATTAAAGGGCAGTGATTCATTATTATTTTATCGTTTTTCTTTTGTATTTTTTTGCAGACAATCTCACTAGGCATGTTTCCTCTTTCATCTCAAATAAACACATGATGCACAGAGAAACGTTTTTGCTAACATATGCTTAGAAAATATACATCACACACATAGCATCACAACATAGCATCAATAGGCTTGAATAAAGGACAAAATATGCATTTTGTAAGAATCTGTTAAAAACTTAGGAATATTAAATCAAGTTTGCCTAGAAATTGAAGTCAAAAGTTGAAGCATAATTAAATTGCACTTTTTAAATATAGATTTTCTTATATAGCTACATACCTAATCGGTGCATTAACCTAATACCTCCAAATAATAATAATAATAATAATAATAATAATAATAATAATAATAATAATAAGTCTTGCCTAGACCCCCAGTACTCTGTCATTTTTATCCACCATTGCTTTATTGTCACAGAAGAGGATCAGTGCTCACTGTCTTATTAAGAAGTGTGTTGATTTGGTGAGAGAGGCAATTGTATAGGACTCTGAGAAGAGTGTATGTGAGGGATCATCTTATAGATGATGAGACTTGGACGCACACACTCATGTGCTGTAGGGTGTTCCCTGAGATCAAGTCTCACTTAGTGTCTCTTGTTCTATGTAACCTTCACGGTCTCTGTCTAGGAGAGTCGTGTTCAAGACGCCCATGTATTACACAATATGTCATGTTCTGTCTGCCTCTCTCTCTCCCTCTGTTTCATACAGAAGAGCTTCTACATTTCAAAGATTCAGCATGTTAAACTGTTTCCCCTCTGGGTATGGTGGGATTTTGTGTGTGATTTCAGATGAGTGTCAATCAGCGTATGGAGGGCAGAGTGGAGTCAAACTACCAGTAACCTGCAGCGGGAGACATGTTCATGACCTCAAACACTGGAGCACTGCAGCAAGGTGTGTGTTTTAGATTTGATATTCAAGTATCGTACACTAAAAAACTGAAATTTAGCTTTTAATATACTCCCCCCTCAGGCCGTCCAAGATGCCAGTGACATTTTTCTTCAGTAAAACATTAAACATTTTTAGCTATGACTGACCTTAGTGATTCATAAAATGCAAGTCAGCGACTATTAAATCAAACCTTTTGATTCACTTCATAGACCTTATGTTATCAGTTGCTTCCTAAGACCTCAATGTTTATTTTAGCTGTTTTTATGTGACTTAGAAAAGCAAATCAAAGTGCTAAAAATATTTATAAAATGCAATGCCAGGTTTATTAGGAGATTGGAAAGCAAGGTAGATAATAGGGTTTTAACAGAAACAAAATGTTTTTCCTTTTAAAAATCAGAATCTTAAGAAACACATTATCATATTTGCCCCATATTTCAAGCTTCAAGATGAGTGACAAACTTTATAATCTAGAATCCAAATGTTAAATGTGCTTAGTAGAAAGTGTTTTGAAATCCAATTATTAAGGAAGTTAATTTTATTAAAATGTTTAATTGTATTATTTTGCTCTACTTTTATTATAAAATAATTAAATGTGTTAGTTTCTTTTTAAGTAAAGTAATGCATTACATTGCTTCACATTTTTCATCTGGCCTGTGACTGCTTATTTAAAATATTATAATATCCTTTATTTTTGACAAATAAAAGGCCCTTTTACACCAAAAGTGAAATGATTAAACCACAGGCTGAAGGAAATTGAAGTAAAGTAATCTCTGTACAGTTAAGCTCAAACAAACATTTCAGATTTGTTTCTTTTTCAGGACTGCATGACAAATAAGAGGCATGAAAAGTAATTAATAAGAACTGAGTTTGCATATCACAGTTTCTAGTCATTTTAGAGGATACTGAACCTGTTTGTGAAAGGGTTTAAGCCAGAAATTTAGTAAATTTTATGGTTACACATCCTACACAACAAATACATTTGGGGTTACTCCTGGTTTTACTCCACAAAGGGACAGGAAAGCTAACTGCGGTTACTTTTTTGGAAAAGAGATGAAAGTGTATCATGTTGCTTTACTATTTACTTGAAAAAAAGTCATTGGTAAACTACTCAGGTTACTTTTAATGTGTTACCCTTAACATTGGTGAAATCATGCAACTGATTTGTGAAATGTAAGTAAACTCCTTGATAGTATTGAGAACCACCTTAACCAGCACGTTGACATGAGTTGAACTTTGAAAAATGTCAACAAATTTATTATTCTCATCCAAAATAATGTTTGATTCAAAATAATGTTTGATCTTTTTTTAGATCAGATTAGTTAAAAAATTTAACTGTCAAGTTTAATCATTCAGTGATCAATGGCCTATTTCCAGTTTGTTTCTCATAGTTGTCATATGGATTCAGAAGATTTGGAGATGTTTACTTTCTACTTTTACCTTTTTTTTTTTGGTTCTTGCAGAGTTTGACGGAAGGTTTATAACATCTTGAGTGGAGTAAATGACTGAATTTTAATTTTTTAATCCTTAACTCTTGTGAAGTATATACACAAGTGGGATATTTAGAACAGTGACACATAATAACTCTTTCAGAGAGCGTTTTCACCCAAGTTTGGCCTAAAGCATCACAGCAAGTCAATGTTTTTGTGTGTTATATGAGGGTTGTCCTATTGTCTGGTCCTGCCTCTGCTTCCACTGCTGCTGACAGAAGGACCATTCACTCCGTGTTCACTCTCTTTCTTTCGGTCGCTCTTAAGCTCCCTCGATCTCCTTCAAATCCTCCCTCTCCCATCAGCCAGTTCCGAGCGGACGGCCCAAAGAGGATGGGCTGGGATTAAAGTTTTTTTTAAAACATAAAATAAGGAGTTTTGGGTAATTTGGCAGCCTGAATCCCAGTTTAAAGGCCTGTACTGCAATATGGCCACTCATACAAGACATCAGAGGGAGATGCTCCCACCCAGATAAATAGCAGAGGAAATCCTCTTCTCAGTTTTCCCTTTTTGTGTTTGTTTTTGGAGGTTTTTTATTCTATTTAACCAGACTAATCTGGTCTCCGATGAAGTTTTATTGTTTCTTATGCCGAGCCAATAAGGCTTAGAGACACTGATTCGAGCTTCATGCCTGCGTTGTGCTGGCAAAGAAAAAAAGATTGGGAGAGTGAGCGAGAGAAGGAGTACAATGACACCGTCGGTTGTACTAAATCCAGCTCTACGCAGGGAGAGAGGCAAAGATGCGGATATCTGGAAAACATCCCGACACACATCTGCTGTCGCATCCACACACATGCAACGCACTCAGAGAGAGGCGCTCCAGCTCTTGGACCCGTGACACTTTTTGCATCTGAGTGCATCTGTACATGTGTAGCGATGTGTATGTGTTTGTTCGCCTGTTTGTACAGTGTGGGCTGCGCCCCGTAGGCCTCTTTCTCTCCTCCTCCCTCGGTTCCTTGTAAGCGACGTGCATCACTAAAGGAAATAGAAAAACCACAGAAATTGGACCCCATCTCCGTCGCCGCAGAAAACCCAAATCGCACAGCCCACAATACGGCTGATAACATTCACGCGGTCCTCCACGCTTGCTGGATTTGCCGGTGTGGTGTACGGTGGCAGCGGCTGCTCATGTTTTCTGGAATACCCATGAATCCCTGGGAAAGGCCTGACTCCCACATATCAGCGCTCTGTGCTGAGGGTCGGACTTGATGCTGTGTTTGTGAAAGAGATTCAGACCCATCTGCTATGAATGCTAGTTAGTGTGAACAAGATAGTAAGGCGTTCATAACTCCTGCTCTCTGAATTGAGAAGACCAGGATATTTCCATACAGTTTCCACATTAAACAGAGAAACATGTGAAACTGCTCTTGACTATAATCATCTTTTAGTCATGTTCAGTGGCCAAAAAAGTAGTTAGATTTCTGTAAATACTTATGAGTTTAGGATTGGATCTTGCAGTCATTAATAAGTTTTTAGCTTGTTATATGTTTTGCAATGATTCTTTGAATTCCAACTGATGATGTGTGTCGCTTTTTGTACTGCCACTCGCAAAATGTCCACTATTTGACCAGAACCACACTAAAAGAAGACTTTGGCTTAACTTGGGGTCAGAAGGTGACTGTCTTTTGCTTTGATTGCAGTGTTCATTCATCATAGCATTGTTTCATTATTGCAAAGTTTAAATCTATCAACAGTGGCTTTCTTTTTTTGTATTAATAATGGGAAACCTAAACTTTCTATAAGATTT
This sequence comes from Danio aesculapii, assembly GCF_903798145.1. Lineage (NCBI taxonomy): Eukaryota > Metazoa > Chordata > Actinopteri > Cypriniformes > Danionidae > Danio > Danio aesculapii. The sequence continues at coordinate 28,458,637 of NC_079451.1, forward strand.
CAGCAGTGTGTTATTTTCATGGAGGGATTCATGAAGAATTTTTTCTGGTCAAACACTTCCAACCTAAAATATTTACTTCACCCCTGAAATGCTTTCAAACCTTTACATGTTTACAGTTCTTTGACATTTAGGCAAGTTTTAATTTTACATGGTTAGGATTGAATTTTATTTGCATCAAACGGATGTAATTAGGTGTGACGTTTGAAATGGATTTTATGTTTGTATTTTAGGTTAATAATTGTTAAAAGTTAGATCAAAAGTAATCAAAAAGTACTAGTACTAGTGTCATCTCATTTTCATTCATTTTTTTGTATAAATAATGGGAGAACCTTACTTTCTACTCCAGCACATCCTAATTAGACTTTCATTGGAGTTCAGGTCACCTCTATTCATAGTGGTGTCCATAGTTTAGTCACATCCCATTTAGACTACTGTAATTCCCATCTGTTTGGTCTCCCTAATAAAACCCTTCATAAATTACAACTGTACAAAACACTGCAGCCCGTATTATCACAAACACCCCCTCTATCAGTCACATCACACCCATTCTACAACACCTTCATTGGCTTCCCATCTTTTTTAGAATTAATTATAAAATACTTCTTCTCACTTTTAAAGCCATCCACAATCTTGCTCCTCCATACCTTACTAGTTTTTTTCTGATCTCCACACCTTCTCGAACACTCAGATCTTCTTCTTCCACTCACCTCACTGTTCCCCTTGTCCGCCTTGTCACCATGGGGAGCAGAACCTTCAGCCACTTTGTTCCTAAGCTTTGGAATTCACTTCCTCCTGATCTCCGTAATCTAAACTCTCTTTTATAATTTAAATCTAAACTTAAAACAGATCTATTTAGAACAGCCTACTCTCTTTAACTTAGCTGTACTTTTTAAAAAATTGGATTCCTATATTTTTTTATTATGTTTTTATTTAAACTGACTGTCCTTGCTGTCTTATACGGTGACCTTGAGTGTCAAGTAAGGTGCCTTTAAATAAAATGCATTATTATTATTATTGTTATTATTATTATTATTATTATTATTATTACCACTGATACATTAGTGTGAACAGGATGCTAAATCATGTATATAGTACCTTTTGTCTTAATGCAAAAGACAATAATAGTGTGTTTTAAAGTTCTATTTTAGTCTGTGATTCCAGCCTCTCTTTTCTGCAATAGGGCTGGAGAAACATCTTCCTCCGAGGCTCAGGATGACCTCTCAAACACACAGACAAGTCACAGCAGCTGGCTTTGGAAGCCCACAGGTGTGTTCTTTTGTATGTCCTTTTGAGTAAATATACTGCTCTCAAAGTAGATACTAAAGTAACAGGGTTGAATGAGTTCATTGTTCTCAGTATTTGGATGAAAGCGTACGACTTGTTTTTCCACGTTGAGGTTTATGGACATCGTTTATGGCGACTGTGTGTTTTACCGCTGTAGATAATTCCTTCATTAATGCCATGCGAGTGATATCTTCCCCTCTGTTTTGCCCCTCTCAAAAATAGGTTCAACTTGACTGCCTTTTTTTCTGCTTGTATTGTACTTAGCTAATCATCCTAAAACACGGACGTTTTATTCTTTTCTGTCCACAGCATAATTAAACTTTTTTTCCATACATATTTATTGGACAGTACAGACTGTAGGCTATTACAGACATTTACATCAGAATTTTAATACATGCATAATCCTGAATGCTAATGGCACAGTCATAATTTAGCATGAAGAAAGCCTCCTCCAGTTGAGCTGCAGAGGATGCTTGAACTAGTCTCCTCTACCCACTCACACATACAGTGCTCTTTACACTAGATTACTGACAGATCGGCACTCAGTCTCATCACCTGATCAGGTGTGACACTCAAGCCGAGGAGATGAAGGACATCTTAAAACTTTTAAACACTTTTATGTGATCTCTCTCCCTCTCTCTCTCTCTCTAGAAATCAACCTTGTTGACCAGAACACCCAGGTAATGCTTTAAATTTGTATGGTATTTTGGTATTTGTCTTATTTTGGATGAGATACATTTTTTCTCAACTTTTTGTATGAGCAACATTTATTATGCTATAAGCAGTACCTGTACGTACCTCACGTGTAATCTGGATTACATAATCAGATTCAAAACATTAGGTACTTAATTAATTAGGTCATATCGCATTTTAAAATACACATTATAAGAAAAAAGTTACTTCTTTATTGATTACATGATGACATATGGCATATAGTTTTGAAACAATATTATATGTGATAACACTCATTAAAGAGTGTTATCACATATAATATTGTTTCATGGTTTGGTAACACAACACTTAAACAGAAGAAGAAATTATCGCAAATTATCAATCAGGCAAATAAGATAACTGGTTTCAAACTACAGCAGATTCTATTTGACTCCTTCATGGAAAAAACAGCAATTGCAATTTTTTATTTTTTAAAGATTTATTTTTGGCCTTTTTTAGATAGGCCAGTATTGAGACAGGAAACAAAGTTGGAGAGAGAGAGAAAGAGGGGATAGGGTAGGGAAATGTCCTCTAACCGGGATTCGAACTCGGGACGCCCTGACATGCTACTGTACCATATGTCGGCACGCCAACCACTAGGCTATTGCGCCGACATAATTGCAATTTTTAAAGATAATACACATCCCCTTCACTCAGCTTTTGAAATGTTACCATCAGGATGCAGGTTTAAAATATCTAAAGCTCAAAGCAGGGTTTCTGCGGGCTCTTAAAAAGTCTCAAAATCCAAATTTTAGGCCTTAAAAAATCTTAAATCTTCTTAAATGTTGTGTTGTAGGTCATACTTTTTTTAAACAGGTCTTAATTTTCCTTTGTTCATGTATTGCTACCCAATCTGGCCAAAATCAATACAATCACAAACAATTCATCTCAATAAAACTAGAAACTTTTTATTTAAAAAGGTCATTTTTAACTCCATTTATCTGAATGGTTTAATTATTTTCCTAACAATAACATTTGTTTAAAAATTCTCCATGTATTTACTGCTGACCTGGACAGGTTGTTGTGCATAGATTTAGTTTATTATACTTTTTAAAACTTAAAACATTTGTTCATTTATTATTTTTTAAAGAAAGTTTATGTTGGAAGAAAAGTGTACAAGAAAAGATAAAAGTAGAGCTTGTTTGTTTTTACACAATATTGAAAATATTTAGCTAAGAAGTAAAATCTAAAATATTTTAATTGTTTATTATTAATGTATTACTGTATTATTAAATAATTTTATTTTTGATGGGGCAAATAAAAATCTTTAACATCTGGGCCAATTGAAAAATTCCTTAGCCGTTAGGCCTTTATGAGTCTAAAATTTCATAATAATGGTCTTAAAATGTCTTTAAAAGTCTTAAATTTAACTCTGTAGAGTTAAACCCTGCCGAAGAAATGCTTATAAAAAGTAATTTATCTCAATTACAGTTGTTGTATTAAATCAGAACACTGTTTAATGTGAATAGGGTGGTTGTTAAGAATGATCTGCAGTAATATATATGGGGCTAATTTGTTTTTAAGTTTTTAATTCATGTTTTTGTCTTGATGAGTGTTGCTATTATGTGATTGTTGTATGGTTGTATGGAAGTTACCAGTGTTGAATACAAATTTCTTTTCTGTGCCAAGCAGAATGGACAATACAGTTTAGACTAGACTAGACTAGACTAGACTAGACTAGACTAAACTAAATCCTATCTGTTTATTACAGGCATTTAATTGGACATTTCTGTTAAAAAAATATATAAATATTATATAATTTGAAAATATATATTATATATATATATATATATATTTGAAATATAATATATATTTCAAAGCTATAAGACTTCAGCAGTGGTTATTTTCATCCAGGGATCCAAACTTTTTTGTCTGGTCGAACACTTTCAACCTAAAATATTTACTTCACCCTGAAATACTTTTTCAAACATTTGCATGTTTACAATTCTCTGACATTCAGGCAAGTTTTAATTTTACATTGTTAGGATTACATTTTATTTTTATCAAACTGATGTAAATTAGTGTGGCGTGTGATGTGCTTTGTTAATAACAAAGAAAGAAATATATTTTATTTCTGTTTGTATTTTAGATTAGTAATTGTAATTAGGTTAGGTCAAAAGTAATCAAAGAGTACTTGTGTAATTTCATTTTCATTCTGTAATTTGCAATCAGTGTATAATAATCAAACTTAGCCAGCACTGGCTTTAAATCATACACATATTTTTCCAGGTATCATATCATATTTTCCCAGAAATAATCTGCTCAATCTTGCTCAAGATTGAGCAGAATATTTCTGGGAAAATTACTACTTTTAATGTTTTTTATATTTGACTTTTTATACATTTAGAGTTATATGTTTATATCAAGAGTACTGTTTTAATGTATTATTGCTATTTAATGTCTTGCCATCGGTGATAATAATGTAGTAATGATATTCTTGTTTTGTTACTTACAGGATCCTGAGGAGGGGAACCTAAAAGTTATTCATTTTGGTTTAGTTTAAATAGACAGTTTTTTGTTATATATATATATACACACACACACACACACACACACACACACACACACACACACACACACACACACACACACACACACACATATCTATATATATGTGTGTGTGTGTGTGTATATATATATATATATATATATATATATATATATATATATATATATATATATATATATATATATATATATATATATATATAAAATTGACTTAATGAGCTTAAACTTTAAATCTACTTTCAAATAAGATGTATATATTTGCAGTTCTTTTCAATCTCTTTTGATTATTTTTTTTCAGCTTGATACACTACATTTTTCACACTCTGTCTTGCAAAAGTGGTTGTAAAAAAAAATCCTGTTTATGGCCAGTTCTGCACAGCCTTGTCGAGTAAAAAATAAAATTCTAACCTACTTTTCCACGGTTATTCCTGATTCTGTTTCATACATTCCCAACCCATTTTGGCTGGTGCCAGTCACTATCACACTATCAGAACGGATGTGTTTGAGGGTCTGTGTTATTTTAGTAACACTTGAGTTTCTTTGAGCGTGGAGCACACAGGCCACACTGGTCTCCCTGTGCTTGATCACAGGATCAGTGGTGCGGCTTGTGGGCCGGGTTTAATTCTCCACCTGTTTGGTGTGTGAGATTACATGCAGAAGAAATGCAGCGCATGTCTCTAAAGAGGAGGCTGCTGGTTTCCCCCCACAGTCTTCATACACACGGCCGTGTCAGAACTGTCCCAACTTAATCTGACAGCACCCAGCCATCCATAATCCCTCACTGTATCGTAATCTATTTACTCTGCATTCTAAGAGGATTTGCTTTAAAAAAAGTATATATACAAGATATATAAATATGAATTGATGCTGGAAATGGAGGCAGGGTCAGGAGAGGAAGCTTTTGTGTTGCAACCTCTGTTTTTATGTTTGGCTATTGCGTATTCTTTGCACGTTTTAGAAAAAATCTGTTATGTACTGTTGTCACCACGTTTCTTCACACCAGTCATGTGAAGCATGTCTTAAAACATTGCTTTACTTGATCATTAAAAAAGACAGATGTTTCATTTATGAATGTAAATGTATATACCAGTCGAAAGTTTGGAATAAAAAGGTTTTTTTTTTTATATGTTTTTGAAAGCCTCTTGTTCTCACCAAGGCCATATTTTTATTTAATGACAAATAATTTTCATATACATGCCTATAGCCAGCCTGGTGTGAGGGGTGGTTCTTTTTTCTCAAAATGTGGACCTTTCTGCAGTTATTCTCCTCATTTTCTATTTAATTATGAGATTTAAGCACTGAATTTGACATTTTAAGCACTATTTTTGGCTGAATTAGCTCGTCGGATGGTCATCATAACCACACCTTTTTGATGCACCAAAAATATCTCCTAAATATTTAGAATAAAGTATGACAACTAATCCTAATACACATTTATTACATCATACAGTATATCATTAGAAAAAAGTTTTAAATTAAAAACTGTTGCCTATTGTAATTTATTAGGCAAATGACTAACTGGCCAACACACTCCTCAGTCAGAATGTGTCCATTTGAATAACAAAAAATTAAAACATAATAACTATTATTATTATTGTTGTTATTATTATTTAAACATTAATAATAATAATAATAATAATAATAATAATGGTAGTAATTTAGAGCTTTACAAGTTTTGTAGCCTTTCTTGTAAAAAAAAAAGTACATTTGAAAATTCATGGATAACAACATTAGCCAAAATAATATTCAGATTGATTTTAATATGGGCGACTTTTGGTGCTTCTCATTTTTTTATTGGTCACCTTTTCTTTCAAGAATAAGGTCCAAGATTTAGAATAAAAGTTAATTGTCAAATGTTTTCTCTATTAAAAAAAACAATACAGTAGTGAAAGATGACCGCTTATGTCAGATGTTTTCTTGCACAGCTGGATTTTGGACTCTTGAAAAATAATTTGTTGCATTGGCCAAAACTGATTAACTGAATCACACAAGGATTCCACTTGGTCCTAAATCGATATCGATATTGAAAATACTGCTTCAAATATTTGTGGAAACTTCTTTTTTTTTAAAAAAATATGCTTCTAAAAACGTGACTTTTGATATTATGAGATAATATAAAATAAAAAAAGATTCACTTTTGAATCAAATGAATGAAATAGATTAAGATGGAAATCAGTTGTTTTAAATTGAAATATATACTTTTTCATAAGCAGAGGAGGCATACAGTATGATTGTATGCATTATATAATTTATATAGTTTACAACTCTTTATTTCTACATCAATTATAATACTTAATTGGACAAGCAACCATTAATAATGTCTTCATCTGATAATCATAGGAGTTTTCAAAAGACATCTGTCTTATTTGTATTATATTTATATTGTGTGTGTGTGTGTGTGTTTTAATTAGTCTGGCCTCCAGTCACAGACTGAGCGCCAGAAACCATTTTCAGCAGCTCAGACTAAAGCTTAAAAACTTACAATCACACCGGATTATTTGAGAGATCACAGTTTTTCTGTGAATGACAACCTTGTAATCCTGTGTTGAGTCAAACTAAGAAACTGTTTTGGATCAAACAGCCTTTTTGGCAAAAATGCCTAAATGTGATTGGCACTTAAATGGGTTTGATTTATGACACGTTTCTTTCATAACATCCAGAAGCATTGTTCACTACTTTTCATGAGTTGTGATATGGGAGCTTAGATGAGCTGATCATGTTAGTGTATTTTACAGCATTGCCTACGTGATCATCTAGTTTACACTAATAACATTATGTTGGAATATTAATAACTTTTTTTTTTCATTTACCCTGATAGAACCAGTGCATATTGTTTGAGTTTACAAATAAAAAATTTTAGTTCATCACCTGATAATGATGAAATCTGCACAAACAAAAAGCCACCCACTGTTTAGAGTTTATTTCCGGGATGGTTGTGTAATAGAGGGCAAACTGGTTTTCAGTGAGCAAAGGCCTCTGGGTTCATCCGAGCACCATCCTTCAGACAGAGAGCTGATGTCACTGTCTGGTCACTTCACATTAGGAAATTTGACAAACTGTTCTTACCTCAAATTAACTGTTCCCGTTTTAATTGTGGCCATTAAGATCAATTATGTCACCACTAGGATAAGATTGCATGTTTTGTCAACTAGCACTTCAGTGGTATTAGGTATTGGCTACATTAGCAGAGATCCTGTTTCAGTGTATGGTGTTCAAATATTTTTGGTTTATTTTGTCATTTGTCAAATGGTGAAACCAAGTACTAAGATAATTTCAATACATAAAAAAAGGCTTTTTTGTAATGTTAAAAAAAAATAAACATTAAACATTTATTTTTTCAGTAGTGTATATATATATATATATATATATATATATATATATATATATATATATATATATATATATATATATATATATATATATATATAACACACACACACACACACACACACATCTACTGTTTATACATATACTCCACTTGGCACGGAAAGATATTAATGATAATAATTTTAAGAAAATTTTACTTAGAACCCCTCATTAAAGGTGTACACTTTTATTCCAGGAACATTTTAATAGATTTGAAATATTTTAGTTATTTGTTACAATTATTCTCTCTCTAACTGCTATTTTAGCTAGTAAGCTAACCTGAACCCACTAGAACATTTGTAACTTTGAGCCAGAAGAAAGCGACTAAATATATATATATATATATAGAGAGAGAGAGAGAGAGAGAGAGAGAGAGAGAGAGAGAGAAAATAGCCTATAAAAACTTCGCTAATAGATTAAAACAAAAAAGAGCGTTTGTTGACACTGATAACTTTGAAATGTTAGAGTTTAATAGGGTCTAGAGTCTGCAGCAAACCTAAACTGTATGTATGGTCAGTTGCCGAGTTAAAGATAAAACTATATATTAGCTCAGCAAGTGTCCGTCCTGACAGCCGTAATGCCGCCTGTCATCTGTTCATAAGACCTCCGCGCAATACTGGAGGAATAATTCCCTCTGCTGCTTTTCCCACCCTCAGCGTTTCTGCAACTCACAGAGGCCTGGAGTCAGCATCTCAGAAAACCCTTCCGTTTTTAATGCTTTGGGCGGTAATCTCTTTTACAGTTTTCACGTGTAATAATACGGTGCCAATTGTGGACTAGCAGTCCCACTCGGATGACATTTGGACATATGAGCATATCAGCAAAGCGAGGGTGGATTGCAGTAATGCAAGCGTCGTGTTCGCCTCATGAACGGAGAGAAAATAGTGCATCGAAAAATTACTCTTGACGACGGAAGTTATAGCTGGTTCTTTTTGCGGTTCATTTTGGTTTAAATCTTTTGGTAGCAAACAGTTTAGCTATTAAGTAAAAAAAGGGGGGTGGGGAATTAACGAATTAAACGTTTCTACATTATCAATTTAAAGTAAGGTAAAACTTTCTCAGGCTGAAATGTGGGCTATTTGAGTTGTGTATTGGGCTCCGCTCAAAACTACTGTCAAAGGCAAATGCCTTCCAGGCGAATACTGATTAAACAATATCTTCTGACTGAGTAAATGGCAATATAATAGCCGAGATATAGTTTTCAGAACGGAAATTCAAAATGAAACTACAGCTTGTTTAGGAGATGAATAATGAGGCGGAATTTCTGACATATAGCCTACGTGTAAAGTGGGTTTGTATCGGCCATAATTTTAGGTTGAAAAGTTAAATGTTCATGTATTTAATCAAATATTTAACTTGACTTGAATTTGAAATTGGCTGTAGTATTTTTGTTATTCTCCGGGAGGGTATGCAACTACCAGCCTTTACATTTTAAAAGGATTTCAAAATAATCAAAATTTGTTAAACTTGAATGTGGGTGCTTGAATCACCTGTGACGTAGAAGCTGTTATTCAGGGTGTGACTTTTCAGAAACCTCTTGACATTTTAGATATGTAGCATAGACCATTTTAATGAGGTCATGTCATTGGCCCATTAACAGTTCCTGCTTGTTATCAAAATACTTCATAATTTTAACAAGCTATCATAATATTATTTATCATTATGTGGCTCTTTTTAGATTCTCAGAAGCTATGGAAATTAAAAATGTAAAACAAAAAATACGTTGGTACTATTGTTTGTTTACATCCCTTAAAGTGGTTTATAAAACCTAAAATAGACGGCCTTGCCAACAAAGCCTAGCCTATATGAGCACAAAAAAAAAATCGAAAATATCTGTAGATTTATTTAATCCGGTTGCACTTCATTATAAATTAATAACGTACAGATATCAGAGTTATAAATGTGTTTAAAAACTTAAATTTTGTTTTGATTAATAGACTACAAAAATGCCATTTTCATGAATTCACCTCGCCAAAATCATGCCAACTTCAGCTGAAAGTGTTAAAGCGAAGGCCCCGGTCACGGAGTTTTCTCTCTCTCTCTCTCTCTCTGCGCCCTCAGGCTTGAGCAGGTGCTCCACGCGAGGGCGTGTCCGAGCTCCTCAAATTATTCCCCAGAAAGACACGACGCAAATGTTTGTTTGATGCAAATCGTACAAATCCATTCATGTTTATGTAGTGTTGCTGGGTTGCGCTGGCGTCTCAATGCGAGCACAGTAAAACAAATACTCGTAATGTTCTCCTGAGCGAGGTGTTGATTCAGCTGCCAGGCCAACACATCAATAATTAGCACACAAAAACAATGAAGCTGATTAAAGTCGTGCAAATGGTTTGTTATTTTCTTATTAACATTATGCGCTTGACGTTATGAAAATATGCAGAACGTGAAGTGGTATTATAACGTCGAGGTGCATTCGGTATCACATAGGTTTAGCTAATAAATATTTATTATTATTATTATTATTATTATTATTATGAATAGTTATAAGAGCGTAATTTAGTACTTAGCTTAATACATGCCTTCCTTCCTGTGTGTTCAAAAGCATGTAAACAATTTACCTGTGCACATTCTTTCTATCTGCTGCTTAATCGACCAAAAGAAAACTTTTTCTGTTCGAACACGTTCATCTAAACAGCTTTGCCAAGCCCTTGTTTTTTTTTTTCTCCAGCTATTTCTTTAATGGCCCGGTGCCTGACGGCTTCCTCCCTCCCGCTTTTGACCCATTAACCCAGACCCACCCACGTCATTACCGAATCAGAAGAGGCGCTATCGCTCCGGGTTATTTTGGCGAAACGCTCTTGTGCGCCAGAGCGCGCGGAGATTCTGCTGGGAAGCAATTATCGCGAGCGCATTCAATTACGACCTGATCAAATGCGTTAATAAATATTTAAGAAATTTTGCGGTGCCTTGGCCTTTACCAGTTTGCACAGAAAGACATTCAACCGAGTGTATATGTTTTTGAAAGACCAAATAAACAGTTTTTAGTTTTAATGTTTTACAGTCCTGCGAACAGATTCACAGCAAATCCATACATACAGTAGCAAATAACCGATTTATTAAGGACAAGCAAAAATGTAATCCTTTTCCACATAACGAAAAATTCACTGAGTGACATGCGATTTCACACACGCCCTTTTAAACCCCCGCTGGAAAAATTGCCTCAAGTTCAGCGCAGACAATCATTCGACTCGAAATACGGTGCACATGTTAAAAAAATAAACAAAGGTGCATTGACCATGTGAAAAATTATATGAATCCAAAATTAAGGACCTTGAAATAAATAAAACCCATGTGCGTTTATTGTAGTATTTTTACTTATTTATTCGTTCGTTGAAAATTGAAAACATTTGCAACAAGAGTAAATTCTGGGAGTTAAAAATCGCATATACCCCAGTCAGAAGTCATGTGAAATTTTGATCTTTATTACGGACATGAATGTAATGGTCTGCGCCTGCAGTACATTCAGCATTTTCACTGGCATTTGGGAATTATTCTGTAAAACCACATTTTCTCATCCACATGATTTTTTTGTCGGTTAGAGCAATTAAGTCAAGTGCTGTTAAATGCATCCAACAATTGTAATCATGCTCGTGCTTTTTCACCGCAACAAATCTTCAAATTCTAGATCACCTATTCAATGGAATATCACAGCCAAATATGCCCCCGATCTAAAATGTCCAACGTGTAATTAAATTTCCTTTTTTCTCTCCAAAATGTATTTTCCCCACATTATGTTCTCAATATAAAATCCTATTTATTTATTTTTTTCAGGGTAACAAAAATTGGTTTTCAGTATATCAAATATGTCCAGCGGCCAATTCTTGATCTTTGGATTATTTGGGAAAAAGATTTACATAAAGTCGCTTCAAAGTCTTATTAAACCATTTGAAATCCAGTAACACCAACTAAATATGGTCAATGTAACTGACCCAAATACATATGTACACAATTCAGCTCCGTTAAGCTGACTAGAATCTGTCGTCCTAAAAAATAACCATATTTAGAAAACGAAAACAGCTGTACAGGGTGTGAGAGGTGGAGGTAAAACGGTCGCTGAGCGTTCAGTGTCCCGTGTAGAAAAGCGGTAATCCAGATCAGGCAGGAGTGTGACGCGAGTCCGGCAGAACAATTCAGAACCAGAACTGAGGGGCGTCGAGGATTTCTAGTCAAGTCTCTTCGGGGACAAAAAGGGAAAAACTATAGTTTTCATTTCCCTTTGTGACTTTGCCATTTTCCGCGTTCTTTCCTCTTAAAAAGGGGCTCACTTTTAAAAATGTGATGAACATCTAACTATTTTGTTAAAATCTGCAAGTCCATATATATTTATTCCTTAAACTCAGCACACTATTAAAACAGAGAGATGGTGAAAATGGAGGGCATATTGGAAAGAAAAAAATAATAAATCAGATCACAAGACTTGGAACCTCCAGGATGCTTGGTCTTTGTAGTCCAAACAGTCTGTAGTGTTGAAGTTGAGCTTCCAGGAGGAGGCCGTTTGCTCCTTGTAATCCAGGCAGTCAGAGGAATTGAAGGCCAGCCCAGTGCCACTGTAGGCCTGGTGGTGATGATGGTGGTGTCCTGAGGACTGGCTGATGTGGTGATGGGCGTGTGTAGGCATGGACGAGGCCGTCATAGGGCTGAGCTGATGAGGGTGGTGGTGAGAGTGCATGGGAGCCAAATAGGAGCCACAGTCTACCCCGCTGAAGTAAGAACCGGACGGAGTCGGGTAGCCCTGGCTGTAGCCAGTTGTCTGGTTGTAGGGCATGGGGTAGGTGGAGCTGGCTGTGCCTGAGACGGAACGCTGCATGCAGGAGGTGTTTGAGGGAGCGACGGGCTCCGGCAGGGACACAGATGGGGGTGCTGAGCCTGGAGAAATGGCAGGGCTCCAGATTGAGGAGACAGTACTGATAGAGGTAGAGGTGCTACTGATGCCTGTGTTATTTGTGGAGGAAGAGGAGGAGGATGAGGAGCCAGCGCTGGAGACGGCAGGAGGGGTGAACTGGCCGCTGCTCTCAGAGCCTGTGCTCTCCCGGGTGGGTGAGGATTTCTTCTTCGCAGGCCGAGCTTTAGTGCTACTACCACTCTGCTGCTGTTGACGACATTTAGCACGCCGATTCTTAAACCACACCTGCAGGTTGGAGGAAACACAAACACTTAAAAATTTGTCAGCAAATTATGTTTGAATAATGCTTTTAAAAAAAGATGTGCATGAAAATATGATAGCACAGAGTGCATTACACCCATCTCACACACACACACACACACACACACACACACACACACACACACAGAGGCCTATTAAATGATTATGGAGACCTTCCGTGCATGTCTGAAGGACATGTTGGAGAGCCATTGTGCAATATCAGAGTGGAAAATAGCTAGTTATTAGCAGTTCCTGGCTTTATTTTGCATGCAGGGTCTTTCTGCTTTACTGTGTGGATCTAATTTCAGTGCTTGTAGACGGCTGGGTGATAGCAGCCTATTGAGTTTCTCCGCAGAGATGGTAATTCAATACTGGAAGGAGGGTCTGACCGTGTAAAGCGTTTTGTTTCATGTGCTTATTAAGAGCAAATAAAATTGCTTGGGAAATTGACAGAGGGCTGCTCCTTTAGGCCTTGAATCACTTCAGAAACAGCATTATTTGCTTGAAAAATCCACAGTGGACTGTGGGAAATTTCTCATCACTGATATTTACATCAAGTTTAAGAAGAGTGAACTTTTAGCTCAGTGGTCACCTGGGAAATATCTGTGCCTATATGTAGACATTTGTTTAGTGCAGGAAAATTAATTCACTATGCACAAAAAAAGGTGCTGAATTCTACTTTAGAGAGTACAAATTATTGAAGCATAATTATTAAATTATTTCATGCTACATAATCCAACCATGTGTCTTCAAAATACAGAAAGAGAGAAGACATCAACATGACAGTTAATCTAGTTCTGTATTGGCTGTATAGCCAGGTTGTCAAATACACACACCTGGAGTCTAACAATACTAATTGAAGGCATTATAAAAAATTTAAAAAAATCACTACGATCTTCTACGAAAATCGGTAGGGGGAGCAGCTGAGCATACCGCACTTTAACGAATATTTTGGAAAGTTGCATACTTGTAGATTTTTTTCCATCCAAAGAAAACCATTTGAAACTTATTTTCGTACATTTAGCAGTAACATATACCTGAACTCTGGACTCGGGAAGGTTGATCTTCAATGCCACCTCCTCTCTCATAAATATGTCCGGATAACGCGTTTTGGCAAAGAGCGCTTCGAGAATGTCAAGCTGTGAGCGCGTAAATGTCGTTCTCTCCCGCCGCTGCTTTCTGGGCGTTGCTGCAAAAATAAGTTAGGATATTTTATGTACTTATTTTATTAAGTCAAGAAATAGTATACACATTAACAACAACAATAATAATAATATTAATAACAACAACAGTGTCTAAAAAAACAACATCTGATATTGGGGTGTGATTTAGTGGGTTGAGGACATTTTCTGAACCTGTGGTTTTAACTTTTTTTAGAGTTACTTTTTGTAATTTATCTTTCACTTATCAATTCATTTGAAATCATACATTAAACAGACCCAATAAGTTGTTTAAACGTCGAAAAATGGCACTTCAGACAAGGTTAAGAATGCCAGTAGTTTAATTTGCTCAAGTATGTAACAGCCTAGAATAAGAAGGAATAAAGGAGAAGACAGTCGGCATTCGTGGCCAGATATTTAATGGTGCTAAACGGTTGATCATGAACGTAAAACTCGTTTTGCATGTACCTGGGTATCCGACGGACGGGTGCAGTAGGTCCATGGCCGCGCCGCTCAGCCCCAGGCCGTTCATGGCGTAGGGGGGCTGTTTGAGGTATGACATCATGCTAGAGGCAGTCACGGGTCCCCCCAGATCTTGCCAATAGTTCGATTTCCCCCGATGTTGCAGTTTGACGAAGGACGGACCCAATTTATGTTACTGAAATGTGATTGTAAACAAAATGAATAAATAATCATTAACAGATTAAATGCCCAATAAAGGAAACTCAAGTACGAAATTAAATGTAAAGGATTATAAATATACAATGGAGTAGTTTTTCAATAGGCTTTTCTGCAAAATATTTAAAGAAAAGAAAGTATAAATGATTGGGAGACAACCGAACTGCTTTTTGGTTTTAAAATCAAGCAGGAAATTACTCTATTACTTTTGATGATGATCATGATAAATATAATAATAGTAATAACAAAACCAATAAAAATAAACGATATTTTCTCTATTTAAAACAAATAAAATAATAATAAACAGCATAATGATGGTAGGATGACTGACGCGAATTAAAAACAATTATTCATTTTAAACATTTGAATTATTCCTATCGTTCAATTGTTTCATATTCGTAATCTTCAATTCGTAATTT
Organism: Danio aesculapii; assembly: GCF_903798145.1. Lineage (NCBI taxonomy): Eukaryota > Metazoa > Chordata > Actinopteri > Cypriniformes > Danionidae > Danio > Danio aesculapii. The sequence goes on from NC_079451.1 coordinate 28,473,906, forward strand.
CAGCTAGTATTCAAAGCTTGGAAATAATAAAAGTAAAATAAATTAGTCAACCTAAAATAATAAAAGAAAAGTATTTAAACGTTTTTGGCTATTAGTTTTTATTATTTCCATTAGCGTTGATGACGATGCCTGATGATTTATAATTATTTAAATACGGTTGTGCAGAAATTTGTCCGGTTCAAAACGCAATTACGAGGAAATCTGTGCGGTTTTAAACAAAGCTACTTTTCGGATGGATTACAAAACATGCCGGCCTAATAAACATTGTCAAGGTAAACAAGGGTCACACTACATTCAGCTTTAAACGTAATTTATTTATGAAAGTAATATTTTTTTTTAATTATTTAGTGTAACTTCAACGAAATTATATAAACGTTTTAACAATTGAACTATCTACAAACTGTCCAAATAAATAGGTAAAGAATGAGTTAGCCTATGCTACTTAAATAAAAAAAAAATGTTTAACCATATTATTGTCAATTTGGTCCTGTTAAAAATCTATATTTTAACACGTTTCTATTCATGAACGCGTCGTTTTATTTTGTTTGCCGTTCCATTTTTAACCAAATTGAAGAGCTGACTAGTTACATAGTGGAAATTAATGTGGATGGGCCCCGTGCTGAGACGACCGAACCGCTTAGAGTTCTGTGTATTCCAACCTATTCCTTGCTTATTCTTTACTTTGTAAAGACTGGTTAGAAAGAACACATCTACGTGCAAATTAACTCAATTACAATGCAGATTAGACCTCTGGGGAAACACCTTCATTTCTTGGCCTTATCACCAAAATAAATTAACAAAAACCAAAACACGCCTCTCCAATTACTCTCCAAGTGAGCTGGTTTACACTGCGGCGATGACTTGAGCACTGTAAATCTGCTCCTGTTCGTTTCAAACGTAATGGTCGCTATTCTTAGATGCAATTCATTTTTAAACATTAGCTTCTAAGCGACTGTGAAAATGATCAGACTTCACTCCGTAACTTAAAATCGCCACTGACGTCGGTCGAGAGAAAAGGACAACACAAAAACTTTTGCACAGTTCTTTCAAAACAGCCACATCAATCCAAATAGAGGATCAAAAAAACAATTAACGATTTTAAATAAAAAACATGGAATTTCAACACCGAATGAAACATTCATTAGCTCCGTTTTTGAGTACCGAACACCAACTATGAAATAAAATAATGCAAAGGCGCATTTGTGTTTTTTATTTACCTTTTTTCTCCTCAAAACACACCGTCCTTCTCCTCCTCTGGAATTTTGTAGTCTGAGCAGACGATAAAAAATATCCACCAGTGGAAGGCTTTAGGAAGTCAAATCGGCAGGAGAACCTCAGCAAATAAATTTCGTATAAAACTCTCCTCAAACTGCAGATACACAGCAATGTTGGTATGACGCACGTGCTGGACTTGCTGTAGTCTATTTAGAGTGTGTTCCCGGGGTTTAGAAGCAAATACATCAAAATCATTTGCTTTGGCTTTCTCGTTCGTGTCTGTCACTAGTTTAAGGTGATTGCTAATGTAGACGGATGGAGATTGATCACCTTCTCCTAACCCTGCCTCTCTAAGAGCGTAGGACACCTGCCGGTCCGCCCACTCCAGCCAATCGCCGCGCAAGCTCTGCTTGAGTGACAACTGTAGCAACCAATCCACAGGTAAAACATCATCGAAGCCCCACCCCCCTGACTAAAGACATCAAGAACACGCACTAACCAAATAAATCTTTTAGAATTTCCAGAAGACCTAAAATAGGAAGAAAAGTGCAGACAATGTTGTTAAACGTTTCCTAAAAACGAGGACATGGAAAATACATTAGAATCCGGGATTCACGTGCACTAGTCATTTTGAAATTAAGGTAGGAGTATTAAAAATATTTAAACCATTTTAAATGATAATATTTAGCCTACCCGAAAGACCAAACGATTGAGATTTAGACCGAAACACTGATTATAAATTCGTGTTAAATCCAATCCTTGTTAATTTAACGACTGTAATCGTTTCTGCGTATTTAAATGTAGGCTATGCTATTTTATTTGGCAGTAGAAAGGAGGACCAGTTTCGAGCAGAAATGTGAGGCAATTAATGTATCTATTTCGGCTAAGCAAAAGCTAAATTTACCAACGTCGGTTAAAAAGTTTAACAGCATATTGTTAAAGCTGTTCAATAATCAAGCATTAAAAGAATTTAAGAGCAGTAAGGCCTTTAATGAAATATATGTCACATCACTGAAAAAGCCCACCACAAATTCACAAAGTACGGTTTCATAAAGAATTTAAGAGTCCCTTATAAGCGATCGGTTCATGCAGTGCATCGATTTGAAAATGCAGCTCAAAAAGTTTAATTTATCCACTTTATCTATTTTCATTTTTATTGTTACCCCGCCTCATGAATATTAATGAGAGGCTAATCCCCACTTAGAATTACATTTCAGAATAGTGTGCGTAAAGTTTAATAGGCAGACGGAGAGGAAACGTGAAAGGGAGTGAAGAAAAACTCGGCCCTTCCAGAAAAGAAACGAAATCAGCACATAGAGAGGGTCTGAGCCTCAGAGAATCAAAGAAAGCACCTTTCAAGCCTCACTTTCCCAAAGAAATGCCAATAAAATACGGTAACAGAATATCACGGAGGGCGCGGTGTTTCCTTAACTGTTTCTGAAAGGCTCAGAAGATCTTAATAAGGCTTCGCTCGGTTCTTTTGTTGATCTCACAAAATCAACTCATTCTAATTGAGGCCTGAGCTGAAAGCGACCTAATGTTCAAAGCAAGTGACCGCCGGAGGAACGAAATTACATTTTTTACTATATGGGGCATCCAATCAAAGGCCGGCCGGCTTTACGCGTTCTTCAATAGTCAACAGTCATCGACAAAAGTACTTTTGGGAATAGCAGAGATGCTGCTGTTAGCTATCAATAGACGCGGAAAAACTAAAGGGAAAGTTATTGGATACTGCTTCAGAAGGGGGACAGGGAATGCGCATATTAAATGTTTATCCTGCCTGTTTAATGCACAAGTGCCTCCAGCCCACCCTCCAAAAAGACAAATCCCCCCTGCCCTCAAACTATTTCCAACAACAATAATAATAATAATAATAATAATAATAATAATAATAAAACGTGATCCTCAAACGAACATAACAGAAATATAACAATTCCTGCATTTTGCTGGTTTACTCTCTGGGCCCCGATGTTGCTAAGACCCCGTGATAAACCCAGAACAAGTATCAAGTTATCAGGTTGCAAGAAGCTTTTGTAATAAGAGTATTTTGTCTAATCCCAAATTGCAGTCGAATTTTCTAAATGCTGAGCTCGTAAATCTCGGGATTAGAGGAGGCGAGAAGAGGAGGGGGAAAAGTTTGGTTTCTTTAGCCGGCAGGATGGGAGCGGGTCGGCGATGTTGTCGGTCCTTATTAAAACGATGATGCATAAAATTCGATATTGAAGCTCGCGCAGAAGGCTCAGTACCGGCGTATTTTAGGACGAGGGAAGGATTTTCGGCGGTCGAGGGGCTTTGGTGAAGTCCAACTGTTCAGCACCTGAAGTCAGGCCGTGGACTTCAAAGCAGGAGCCACAGATCGCGCTTCTCCGCCCGCACTCAGATGCTCCACTTCTCTCTGCCACGCCGTCTGGAGAGCTTTTATTATTTGTGATAAACAATCTATTTAAAAGTCACTTTTTTTACCACTACTGGTTTAAGCTTGAAAACAATAGTTGGCAACAAAACGAACAACAATCAGGTATGTAAACTGCATTTTGACATTGACACTGCATGTGAGTTTGTGAACTATAACAATTCAATGTCTTTTTTACTTTGTGTTTTTGGTAGACATATGCATTTCATATCGAAACATTTGGTAAATGCGTTGTTTAAAAAAAAACTAAATAGTAATTCTGTTATGTAAAAATTGAACGAAACCATTTTAAATTTTTTTTAAACTAAATTAAAATCAACTGTAAGCGCCTTCATGTAAAGGACACATTAAAATAAAAAGACAAAGTAAGGCTATTTTAAGTATAATATTAACATTCCACCCCAACACAAATTACATGTATAGAAACACACGTATAAAATTAGGCATCTGAATGGACTTCAGAACAGTTCAAAGCGGTCATTTAGATATGAACACCACGCTACCGTCTCATCGGGATTACACGGAGCTCGCCACAGGTCTAATGCATAAAATTATGACATGCTTTTTCAAGCCTCCCACATGTTCAAACTCTCCGATTAGTAAAGGCAGCAAACGAATGTCCTTTTCTGCCGCCGTGTAATTGTTTGTGAGCGCCAATAAGTGTCTCTCATTCAGAAGATTACAGGCATCTGTGATAACTGCAAAATAATAAAAAAACAAAACGCCCGGGGGGAAACGGATGTACAGTCGGACCCAACCATCAGCAAATTAATGGGAAAGTCAGAAGGGCTACAGGAGGACGTCAGCTGTCAGAACTTATTTTACTCGTTAAATGGAGAATGCGAGGCTGCGGTGTTTGGCTGAGAAATAAGTGTCTGGGGCAAAACAGATGCTTTGGACAGAGTGATTCTGCCTTAATCTCCCTCTGTGGAACGACCTCCGACAAAACAAAACGCAAACATTCATTTAGAAATAACCGTAAAACGCTGGGGAATTTTCGCAGGACGTCTCTCGAGTGCCTGTGAATGGTTTTATTAATTGATAATAAAAAAAGAGCGTCTGCTGTGTTTAGTCAAAGAGGGAGATCATAATGTTTTTAAGTAAACTGATAATTCGAGAGGGAAAAATACATGCAATTAGCGGGAATTATTATTATTAAATCATTAGACCAAATATTCAAGCAAATGTATGTGAAAATAAAAGATGTAATAAAGTAATCACTCTAAAAAACAAAATAAAATCGAACAAAACTATATGATCGACGGGATTAAATACACGGGTTTTACAATTAAAATTCGACATTTATTCCGTATCTGCTGAATAACCATTTGGTTTAGAAACACAAGGCCACATCTATTAGCAAGACTCAAAAGCACACGAACTTCTGTTTGGTTAGAGTATGAAATCATTTGATTTTTATTGAACAGTGAAACTTATAGTACAGTGGAATAAATAAACCGGTGATGCTCATACAATCAAGACGTAAAACGGAAAATATGCCGACAAGAAAAGCCTCCCTTCTAACTATACAATAAATATTAACAAAGTCCATGAGCAAAATGTACAGGATTGTGAAGATGGTTACTTTAAAAAAACGTCTCAAACAGTAATAAAAGCAAACAGTAATAAATTATTCTGATCGTGACTGAAAAGAAAGTTGTTTAAGCCTCAGACAGTGAAATGTACAACATGACCGATTATTTCAGTATAAGCACTCGCAGTATTTCACTCGTCTCACTAATGCAAGCTGTAAAATGTTTGGTAAACATATTAAACATAAAAAGCCAGTAAAACACATTTTCTAAAAGCAACAAGTCCCCTTCTCGAATATGTAGAAAGTTGAGCATTTCAAACATTTCAGCTCTTGTTAGAGAACATGTTGATAGATTTTCCTAAAAGCGAAATGTGATATGATTTTGAAACCCAATCCTATTCACAAACAGAAAATGTCCCCAGTTTATGTGCTGTACCGAAAGGGAGTTATAATTTCCTGCAAGAAAAAAAAGAGAAATACATTCCGAAGGCTGTGAATGTCTTGTGTTCAGATCCATCTGAATTACAACACATTTCACCATTGAGTCAGAAAGTTTTCTTTGCATCTCCTGAAGTTTTAGCTCCTTAAGTACCTTGTCTGTGAAACAAACAAACCAAATCTAACAATAGCAACAACATTTTTGTATGCGAAAACGATCAATCTGGGAAACAGGATGCATCTCAGGGCGTTTAGCAGTTCTCCAGCCCTTAGCCATAACAAAAGAGATCTACATAAGATTTAAAAGAAAAATAATAAAGTGTATGCTGTGGTCTCTATGACACCAATACATTTCAAGACTTTGTAGTGTACACGTCATCTCGCTCTTCTTCTGCTTGGGAATGACTGTCACTGAAGGACGCACTTCTCCTCTTTCTTTGCCATCTTGCCTTTGTTCTGTTCCAGGGTTCTCTCCAGGTGTTCGTCTTCCTCTTCAGCCCTGCCGACACACACGCACACACACAGATGCAGGATCAGATGGAGAAGCAGGAGAACAGCAGCTGCACCTTCAGTACCTATGACCTGAACTCTGGCTGAATGCTCACTTTGACTCTTAAAATTCTCACAAGGCCTGACTCCAGCTCAACACACTCTGCAATCTGTGGCCTTTAAAACCCTCCCTGAACCATGCTATTGGGCCTAATCCTGGCTCTGACAATCCCACAGTGCCTTGCGGCAGGGAGACTCACTCTTTCTCCTGGGCGTCCAGGTCTCGGACTAGCGCATCGCGTTTGTTGACCAGAATGACCAGCTCATCCAGCAGCAGCTGCTCTCGTCTCTTCTGGGCCTCTGTCTTCTGCCAGTCTGGAGGATGGAGAGGAAAGAAGGAAGAATGTTAGAGGAAAAAACAGAAGTTGTAGAAGTTTGTTTATCGTTATTAAAAAAACACACAAACAAAACCTTTTTAGAAATAGATTTATTTCTATATAATGAGTTTACAAGGTTAGGTGATTTTGATTGGGTGAGACCAAACATTTCCCCTAGATAAAATTATTATTTGAGGTCTGAGTTGAAGGTGATGTAATATTCAAAGCAATATTGGTTCTAAAATATATCTGCGCAGTATTTATAATGCATTATTTGCCTGTTGGACACTTTTTAAACTTTAAAATGCATCTCTCAACTGTCTCTAAAGACACCCAAATGAAATCTTTGCTCAAAATGATTCATTATTTAAAAAGTTAAAGTAAAAAGTTTGTTTATTGTTAAAAAATGCTTTTTAGAATTTAAAATTGTTTAATTTATATATAATGCATTTACAAGATTTTGATTGGGTGATACCAAACATTTCCCCTAGATAAAATGATTAATTAAGGCCTGAGCTGAAAGCGATGTAATGTTCAAAGCAATAATGGTTCTAAAATATTTCTACAGTTTTTATAATCCATGTTTTGCTTGTTGTACACTTACACAAAAGATACCTAAATAAATCTGCTCAAAATCCTTCATTATTTAGGATAGCTGAAGGTAAAAAAAAGTGAAAAAAGTTTATTTATTGTTATGAAAAAAATACTTTTTAGAAATATTTTTATCTATATATTATGAGTTTACAACATTTTATTAGATGTGATACCAAACATTTCTCTAGATATAAGAAAAGTCATTGAGGTCTGAGCTGAAAGAGACCTAATGTTCAAAGCAGTAAGGGTTCTAAAATATCTGTGCAGTATTTACAATACTTTTGCATGTATGTTTCAACAGTCTCTAAAAAGACACCTAAATGAAATCTTTGCTCAAAATCCTTCATTATTTAAGAAGGTTAAATAAAATAAAATAAAGAGAAAAACGTTTTATTGTTATGAAAAAAAAATCTATATATAAAATAAAAATATATCTCCTGTTTAGAAATCTATTTATTTATTCATTATGGGTTTACAAAATGCTGATTGGGTGTGATAGCAAACATTTCGTCTAGATTAAAAGTAATTGAGGCTTGAGCTGAAAGCGACCTAATGTTTAAAGATAAAATGACTTTCCAGTTTGTTCCCAGTTTGGTCATTGTTGTGGATTTTTTCAGGACCATTTGACCTTTCAATTCATGTCCATGTCTTTGTTTTTCACATGGCATGCACTAAAACCTTTATATTGAGTTTGTAATATCTTCATAAAATATGATATAATATATTCATAACAAAACACAAGTTCCAAATTTTGGTAAAACAGCCAGAACAGCAGCTGAGGATTAAAGACATGACTCTCCTGTGATAAAACAATATTCAGCAAAGCCAGCTCAGCCTGTACTCTTGTGGAGTGATTGTGAAGTTGTATCAGGGCTTCTGTATGGAGAGCAGCCACACGGAGGAATTCAGACTGAAAGAATCTGATAACGCCAGTGAATATGAGGACAGTACAAGAACTGCTTTCAGACGCCTCCCAACGGCTCCCAAAGAGATGCACTAATCAGACAAAAACTGAGATTCTTCCACTTCAGCAAACGTGGAGTCCCATAATCTCAAAGAAAAAGGCTTTTTTAAACAAATGATATAAACTGCATGTATAAATGGTGTGTGACTATAGCGAAGGCCTCTGTGAGGTGACCTGCTCCTGTCGCTCTGCCAACAGCAGGTCTGAAATATCAGCCAGGCAGACGAGATCAGGCCTTACTGATACCAGTGCAGATTAAGGCCCTGCTCACAGCCAAGGGGAAGTTATCTTACCAGGCCTATTCTTCAGCCCGCTGTACGAACAGACCATACCAGTGTCTTCACACTGCTTTATTAGCGCTCCCTCATGCACACACACACACACACTTGTTACAGAGCAACCATTTTTGACCAGAAAGATAAACACACCAAAAAGTCAATCTTAAAAACAAGAGCGCTTCATTAAAGCTACAGACTTTTGCTGCATCTGTGTGTGGTGGGTCCTGAAAGGTCTGCTCCTCACTCTCGCTTAACCTCTGCCCCTTTGAAGTCAAGCAAAATGAACACACTTCCAATATTTGAGAGTTATTGGCCCCCAGCAGCTAAATGAAAGTCTTTGGTGTTCTGACAGAGAGGCTAACACTAAATATTTGAGAGGATTCGTCTCAGCTTTAACAAATTTGCAGCAGAAGCTGGGAAAAGAGTCATGTGAAAGAAGCAGCGCAATTAAGCTATTTGTAAATGAAGGCAGTTTTGGGCAGCCAGCAGTGGTGTATTCTCCTATATTCACAGACTGAATTATTATCATCCTACAGGCCGGCCTGTTTATCCTGCACGGCTCTCCATACGTTGCATGTCTTTCACAAGCCTCCTCTATAATTCGCTCTGTCGTTTCTGCAACCCCTCCGTCAAGAACCACAATGCCCACTTCACAAAGCCCTGCCTGGAGGGTAGACTGTGACCAACAAAAACTTCTCCTGCATGTCCCAAAGAGGTAGAGGGCGAGAGAAAAAGCCCCTGGACTCTTTACCTCCTCCTCCTGTTCCCCTTCAGCGTTCTCAGCCAAAAAGCCACAGATCCTCCCCTGCACCTCCGGCAGAGGCCACATGCAGCTGTCAATCAAGCCGGAGCAGCGCCGCCCCCCTCATTAAGAAGGTAAACAATGAATATGGACGCAGAGGGACAGGGCAAACCACAGCAAACCACTGAGCGCAACTTGCCAAAAAAACACCAGCGGAAGCTGCTGCCTCCTCTCTTTTCCTCAGAGAAGAGACGGACGGACTATTTGGAGTTGGTGGTGTTGGGTGGGGGGGGGGGGGTTCAATCCTTTTTGGATTACTCCCCTCTTTCTCTCTCTCTCATCGCCCTGGGCAATCACGTTAAAACTCACATGGTCGGTGCTTATTCAGATAACCCTAACAATGCACACCAATGGTAACCATGTGAGCACTCACAACCCACAGAAGAATGCGCTGGTTCAAATCCCCATGACCCTCCTCCACAGCAAAATTTATTCAAGAGTGCAACCTGCTCGGCAGCTTCAGGAGGCACAGAGCTGAGCTTCTTCTGAAAGATCACCAAACACAAACTTCACACACATGCGGACACAACTTTTGGAGCCAGCGGAGTGGGTTTGAACTTTTTTTTGGAGGAGGAAATAACAGGAAATAAGTAGTGTTGGAGGAATCCAGGGAAAAATGCATGCTCTTATTACAGCAGATTTGGGCGAGCAGTGGGCAGGCTGAGAGCGCCAGCATAAGATGGAGCTGGAGAGAGGCCAGCTGGGAACCAGACAAAGACCAACATGGACAAGGAGGGTGACGGGACAACAGTCCCCGGATTCTTACCCCAAAAATACATCAGAAATAAAGTGACTTCCTCAAATAAATAAATAAACACACAGTGTCTGAATGGCTACTCTGCATCCCGTGTATCTTTGCATGCATGTGAATGGAACTTGTTTGGTTTCAGACCAAGCAAAGTTTAACGTTCAGACAAATGATCTGTGAGATCAACTGGAGGATATTATGATCACCCAATTTAAATGAAACACTCAAAAGTATAACAACAACAACAAAATCTCTGGTGTTCTTTCCCAAACAAACACAAACGTCGTCTATTAGGGGCCCTTGTAGAAAAGTGCACATTGAGAGTCAAATGCAGCAAGCCAGGGCTAAATGGAAATGAACACAGATTTGGGTGAATAGTGGAGAATGAGAAAGTGTCGTCTCGCCTTATCTCCAGTTCCAGTCAACTAGCAATCTTGAAAGAGTTTGCAACATCATCAAAGCCGGCCATTTGATAGGATTCTCACACTGCACCCAATCAATCTGAGGAATACGGCAGCCCAGACATGTAACAAAGCTCAAATAGATTTACAAATGGGGTTGTAGGGGGATAAGCCCTTGCACAGGATTACATATTGATTTTAAACATATAAAAAAGCTTATCATATAAAACCGTAACAACAAAACTGGGGGACCTATGCAGAAATCCCTTGGCAAAAAGGAGCGTCCACTTTCAAATATAACGCCCCGGAGTGCAGCGCATTTGAGGAAAGAAAGAAATAGGGAGAGGGGAGGGGGGAAAAAAGACGAATTTGAGAGAAAGCGTGTGTGCATGGCAGGCAGATAAAAAGGGCAAAAAGGATCAATTTGGAGGCAGAGAAATAGGAGTCATGGCATATTGTGGAAGGCCTCGCCACTTTTCTTTGCCTCCCCACAGCGGAGCACAGACTGAAGGGGTTATCGTTTAGCTGACATTAACACTCACCCTGTTTGCTCCACACCTTTAACTGAATCCATCTTGCCTTTAGAATTGACTAAATATTTTCTTTGCCTTATCCAGGGGGCTTCAGATCTATTAATGCATGACGCAACAAGTGTTCTTCAATTTAACTCTGTAAGTAATGTTATCTGTCGTCATATTAATATATATATATACTGTATAAAAAAGAAGAAGACAAACAAGAGCAACCTGATAAAGGTTACTCCATATGTAATGCTAGTCAAGGCTGGAAAATGTCAGATTTGAATAACTGGCTTCCTTTCAAAATTCAAAAGTGTCAATTTAAATGGAACTGGCCTCACTCCACAGGAAGTTGTAGTGGAATGACAGGAAGATCAAATTACTAAATTGCAATAGAGTGCATCAAACTGCTTTAATAAAAACTCTATTCATTTTCTCCATAGGGAAATTGTTTGTAATGGTAGCCTACTGTGGTAAAAAAACAACCAAAAAAGTAAAAAGGTAATTATGTGTTTATATTAGGCATGAGACCATAACCGTTTTCAAGGTATTGACTTTATTCTTCGCGTATGAGCGGACGCAGCCATTGGCTCGAGATTTTCGGTCTCATTCACTTCCATTCATTTTTAGAGGTTAAAAACAGCTCGTTTTGCTGCTTGATGTTGCAAACTGATATGTTCTTATTATATTATTCTGCTTTGTTTGTATAATCATGAAAACACTTGTTTGTAGAGCAAGTAGTTGACCGTTTGCTGCCGTTTATTATTCCTAGTCATTTCTCCCATAGACAACTGAATCGGAAGTTCTAAAACAATTGCAAAAACGAGCACACTTCCGCATCGAAGAATAAGGTCAATACCGCAGTTTGGAAATGTCAAGGTTTTAAAAATGCCCAAATTTTCTGTTATACCATCCCTATGGCATGTGTTAGATCTTTTTTTACGTTTCTTTTTAGTTTTATAGGACAGCAGTATATCTAGCAGAAAAGATATCAACAGATGCCGTTTTAAGTAGTAAAGAAGTCAGTGATTTTGAAAGTAATGAAAACAGTAGAAGTTCTTTAGCCTGACATGTTTACTGTTTCAAAATATTATAAATGTTGTATATTGTGTTCAAAGGGGATTTTTGTTTTTGTTATCCAGACATTTAAAGAGAATATATTTTAGAGCAGTAATCACAATACCATGAAACTGTGATATTTTTATACAAGGTTATCACACCATCAGAATCAATTATTGGCTCATGTCTAGTTTATATATCACAATTATAGCAACTATGAAATTGTGAGGTTAAAAGTTGAAATTTGTATTCTTTTTATTCAGTGGCAGAAACCAGCGTCCATTAAAGACAGACTTGCTGTAAGATCTGAGGGTATTAACAGACTGTATATGATTTTGTTGAAGCCATTTGTTCACATTAAAAACAATTATGTGCAATAGCAGAATTCATACAGAAAAACAGCATTTCCCATGAGGCTGTACAGAAATGGCAGAGCAGCCGTAAAGCAGGAAGGAGAAGTTTGGCTCACTCCCATGATGCTGCCCAAAATACTTCTGAAATTAGCATCACTGATCTAATACACAATCAACACTGAAAGTTTGCATGTTTTCAGTTTTCTATTAATTTTCAAACGAAAAACAGTTGAGTCCTTATTTAAAACCATGTTAATTAGGCAAGCCATCAGACGACTAATGGCTAGTGGTTTGTTCTAAAATGTTTTTTAAGGTTTAAATGTTAAAACTGCTTTTATTCTAGCCAAACTAAAAGACTTTCACCAGAAGAAAAATACAATGGACCCTTTTCACCAGACTGCTCTGATGCATTTAACAGTCATCATAATTATAAAAGTTTTTAATGTTTAACTTTTTTAAAAAACTTATGGACATTTATATGCATTTATGAATGTATAATATCCTCTTTGTGTCAAATGACAAAAAACAAATGATCAATTGTGCGAGGTCTAATGCAGCGTCTATAAGGCTGAGAGTAAATTTAACGTAATTCTCTCTTCTGGAAGCCGTCTCACACTATTTTTTTTCTTTCTCTGAAAGTCTTGATAACACCATCGTGGAGTTTTTCTTTTTTTTTTTCAGCAAATTGGATTGTGATAAAATATTTGTTGTACTCTCCAATCCACTGCGCTCTGAGTTTACCCAACTATGATGCCTTCCGCTACTGAGAAACCTGGAAATGTGAAAAGGGTCTATAGGAAATACTGAAAAACTCTAATTTCTCTTGGGGAACATTTGAAAATGACATAAAATTGAACAGGAGGGCTAATCATTTTGCTTTACATTTTATTAAGTAGAGTCTTAGTATTTTTATCTTCATGTTTATCTATTTGTTTTACTATATACTTTAGAAATATTACATCATCTAAGGAGCGAGCCTGACTTGTATTGTACTGTGATTATATTTCATACATAACTCTGCCACAAATAAAAATCTTCATCCTGCTACTTCAATTTCCCTGCAATGACTTTAGCATTTAGCATGAAAAAAAAACATCTGAGTACACCATAAAATGCAGACATCCAGTCCTTCTTGACACTTCCTTTAAAAAAGTCTCATAAAATGCTGTGAAAGCTCTCCATGACACCTCTACGAGTCTTCACTATTCCTCATCTCTGGGTCACACAGGCTGTGGATTCTCCTCCGCGCGGTCGTGGGGTCGAGGAGGGTGAGGAGTATTTTTCTCTATCAGCAAGAGAGTGTGTGCTGATACCAGAGAAAGTGTGTGTGCCTGTCTGAACGCCTCAGCCGCTACACTTCCAATGTCATCAGCTGACCAAGCAAATCAGCAATTACCTGTCTGCATTGGCTGGGCGCGAGAGCCCGTTGGGGCTCCAAATAAGAAAGTGATGCACGAAGCTCCTCACCAGCAGCTCAGAACTATCTCTGACTCGCTTCAGAAACAGCCTGACTCTGAATGCCAAGTGCCGAGCCTCATGGGAGAAAGAGCGAGCGAGAGAGAGATAAAGTGTGTGTATGAGAGAGAGAGAGAAAATAACTGCGAGTGATAATTCAACAGGTAGCAGTGTGTGCACTGATAGGCTTGTTACAAGCAGCAGGGACTGAATTACCGCAGCCGCGGACGGACCTCGTCAACCTCGCACCAACATTTGGAACTTGCTCCATGTTCACTGATAAGTGGACACAAGGCCGAGGCACTTCAGCATCTCAACGTTATTAGCTTAAGTTCTTGTTATCGCCTCCTGCATTTAGCGTTCAGTATCACGCCGGCTCTCGCTGTGCAGGAATCTTTGAGAAACAAGACAGAAGCGTGCCAAAATATAGAGATGATCTGCCTGAGGTGAGAGAGCGTCACCATACGCTCTCTCGCTCTCTCTCTCTCTCTGCTTGGCTATTCATGTCCGCTGTCAACCTCTCCCAACTAATTAGAATTGATTTATGATGGATCAGCTCGCTTATCAGGTGCAGAAAGAAATTACCATGGCTAGCCAAGGGGTGAGAGGGTCACCATCGAATTGTAAAATCAATTTGCATTGATTGTAAAAGGTTCATTTTGCGAAAGAGGACACAGTCAAAGGGATTAAACTTAACCAGACAACTTTGATACCGCACAATAGGCTTTATTTTTTTTTTTTAGCTGTCTGTATAACACACACTCAAAACTCTTAGAAACGCAAGCACGTCCACTGGAGCCCTGGGGCACATCATAGAGATTCAATATTGATGTGGAAGTGACATCCGCACTTGTGGCTGCAATACTTGCCATTTTTGAGAGCTACACGTATATATGGTGTAGAATGCACTGGGTGAATGTGTGTGTTTAAAAGGCAGGCGGTGTTTATGGATCAGGCCACAGTGGGCGGAGCCTGATCAGAGGTGTCAAAGAGCATGTTTAATTAAGCAGGAGAGGATCTTTGTCTTTCACAGAGCACCTCTCAAATTCACCCCCCAAATCCCTCATTCGCTCCCTCTTACCTTCAATCGCCAGCATTGCCCTTAATTCTCGGTTCAGCAGCTCAAAGCGTCTCTCCAGATCGTGTTCCTTCTCCCTGGGCAAGTTGTAAAAGTTCATCAATATGTTAATGACTAAATCATTAAACACTTAAAGAAACCTTTAATAAACATTGATTCGTGAACTCGCCAACACCTTGCCTACCTCACATTAATCTACTGCAAATAAGCGATACACAAACCGGAACCAAGAGTGGCAAGATGACGGTGGGGTGAGAGAGAGAGAGAGGAAAAAAAAAAGAAGCAGGCGGGCGGGCGGGCGGCGTATCACGCGGCAAATTAAATTTCACCACTTTCAAATGTATTGGAAATGAGCTAACTCTGTCCCTAATAGAATTTGTCCTTCACAGCCTGTTCGGTGACTAAAAAGAAAATGAAAGAAAGAGAAATTATCAAGGCCCTTTTAATTGAGCACTTAAAAAGCCCTTTTCCAGTGATATAATGTGATTAGAATACTTCAATCTGTCATTTGTAAGAGCTTTGAAACTCTGTCTCTTTCTTCTCCTCCTCTCTCTCTCTCTCTCTTTATGCAGAATGAACGGCCGCACAGATTTCTCTGCGTCTCACTTTTAAAGAAAGGGATGAAAGCTTTCAAAAATGAACATTATCATCTCTCTAGGCACAAAAATAACTGTGAACGTAGTTAAAAAAGAGGGTAAATATGCAGGTTATTGTTATAATGGCTTCGTCTTTTAGGTGAATGAAGTCATTTTTTCACTTCTTTTTTCAAGAAGGGGGGGGGGGGGGGTCGATCCAATTCTCATAATGGCTGGAATAATACAGTCTTTGAAATCACATTATTGCAGACGCGTCCGCACTGATATGGCGTTTTGGAGGGCCGCAGGGGGAGGGGTGCGAGTGAATGAGGGGCCCGACCTTCTGACTGGGCTCTGGGTCTCCTGGGAAAATCATTTCAAGTGTGGGTCTCCATGAATTATAGGTGTGCGCTTCTACTGGTAAAGCTAAGAAAGAGAGCAAACATGAACTCACAGCAGAGAGAGCTGGTTCTGCCGGCGGATCAGAGCGTTCTTCTTGTTGACCAGCGTGAACCATTCCTGCATCATGGACTCCTCTTCTTCCTTATTATTCCCTGTAAAACAGAAAGAAAAATGTGGAAAAGTTTATTACACAGAAGCAATCTTACTTTGTGTCATAGTAAACATGACATGCAGAAAACTTAAACACAAGTTAATCTTCAATCAAATTAATAAATATAATTATATTATTTAACATGCTTCTTCTTTTAAAGACTGATCAGATATATAATCAAAGGATTGCATCTAAATTTCTGCATATATTAACATGTCATCCATCTAAGTTTTGTATTGATTCTTTAGTGTTGAGTCTATTTGGATATTATTTCATATTTAAAGTTTTAATAATATGTGATCCTAGACCACAAAATCTTATGTTATGTGAGCATATTTGTGGAAATAGCCAAGAATGCACTGAATGAGCTAAAATTGTAGATTTTTATTTTGTGCCAAAAAAAAAAAAATTAATAAAATAAAATAATTAGTTTGGGGTCAGTAGGATTTTTTCATCTTTTAAAATAAGCTTCTCCTGCTCATCAAGGCTGCATTTATTTCCTCACAAATACAGTACAAACTGTAAAACTGTAAAATGTTCTTGCACTATAGAATAACTGTGCAAAAGCAGCTTATTATTTAATTTAATAATATATTCCAGTGATTTTAAAGATGAATTTTCAGCTTCATTACTCCAGTCTTCTGCGTCACATGATCCTTCAGAAATCACTCTAATATGAATTATTATTGTTAACATTATTATTATTATTATTATTATTATTATTATTGGTAATAGTAAAAAAAGCAATAATGACAGGAGTAATAATTTCATTTGAAACTACATATATAAATAAATATTTAATAAGTCTTTAACAGTTTAATATTTTTATAAAATTTGATAAATGTCGCATTGATGAACAGAATAATTTTCTTAAAAAAAAAAAATGGAATAAAAAAACCAAGCCCAAACTTTTGACCGGTAGTGTATATGTATATATTTAATAAAGATCATGTTCTGTGAAGTAAATGCCCTCCTATATCAAAGCTTATTTTTTGATTAGTAATATTTAATCTTAACAATTCAATTCGGACAACTTTAAAGGTGATTTCTATATTTACATTTTTTTGAATCCTCAGATTCCAGATTTTTAAATAGTTTTATCTCGGCCATGTACTGTTATGTAAAATCTTATTTATACAGCTTTCATATAATGTAAAAATCTCAATAAAAAAAAAAACAATAATAATAAAATAAATAAATAAATATAGTTATAGTACCCCTGTTACAGGTTTTGTGGTCCAGGCTCACATGCTGTTTTGGAAAATTGATTTTGTTTAAAATGATTTACATCTTAACAACTTTTCTAAATATTTTATTTTAGTTTGTTGAATTTAAAATGTTAATAATTTTGCTGTTTTTGTTTTATATGCTTTATATCTACATAGCTGCTCATCTATTTTAAACTTTTAGTCATTTTTTAAGTCTATAAAGCTTTTTATACATTTGATCTTTAGCTATTTTAAAGTCAATCAAATAAAAATACAAAAATAGATTAAACTATCTGAAATAAAATACATTGTAAAAAAAGAAGCTGGGTTCCACAATCGATTTGTGTTGGGAAAACAAAGAAATGAATTTAACTTATTCACTTTTACAAATTGAAGTTGACTGAACAAACAATTAAGTCACAAAATTGTGTTGTTTTTACATTAGGACTGCACGATATTGGAAAAATCTGATATCACAATATGAATAGTTTCAGGAGAAGGTTTGAATAGCTATATTTAGCATTTTTCTGGGGAGTCTAACCGTATTCAGGTACAGAATCTGAATAATCACAATGCAAAAAGAAGAAGCTTTTCTTACTTTGTCTCATTTCTAGTCTAAATATTCTAAGATCAAGTGAAAATATTGTAAAAAAAATTGAGTTTTTCCTTAAAATGAGCATTTATCTATGGGAGAAATAAAATAATCTTGTTTTTACTTTGAAATGTAGATATTTGGACTAGAAACAAGACAACATTCTAAGAAAAACCTTTAATAAGTAAATACAATAAATGTTTGTTACACCTATAAACATCATTACTTTTTGTGCCCAAATGTTTAAGACTCTCTTGAAATGTTCATTCTCAGGCCTTAAAACACATGCAAATGATAAACCTTTACTCGATTTTGGTTAAACACGGCAGTGACTCTGTGTTCTGTGGCTCCAGGTTAACTAAAATTCAGACTCAACATTGCCTATCTTGCCATGTGACTATTGTTCAGCCCTAATAAACACTGTTATTTAGTTAATGGTGATAATTTCAGTTAATAATAACAACTCAAACCACAATATAACCATTTCATTTCTAAAGTCTTTTTTCCACACAGGCCTTCATATTTTAATAGCGAGAGAAACACACACTCTTTCGCTTGACTTTCTCTGGCACAGATAAGTTAAGCACTTTTCTCACACCTCCAACGAGTATAAAGTGCATCAAATGAGATTATCTGACAGGCTTTTCTCAACAGCGCAGACTGACACGCACGTTAGGAAGCCATCCAGATGTGTGTTCACTACCTACATATTAGACTCTGCTATTGTCAGAAAAACAGAGATGCCTCTGGATTAGAGCAGGATTAATGCAGGCTGTTACTTTCCTCCACCGACTGGGATTAAAGCCTCAGCTCTGGATCTTTGTGCAGCTTCAGAGCTTCAGATTCAATGTACATCCCATCCACAAGCCCATGCGCTGTGCCTCAGGCCTACATGAGAAGATGCTAGACTTACAGAGTCAAACTACTTACTGTTCAGGGGCCACATGATTGACAGCTACTGTAAGAAACTCAATCACTGACTTAGCAAAAATCGGTTGTTAAGGACTTAAAGACACATAAGTGGGCACATTTATTTTTCAAAATACTTTTTTATTAGGCAAAAAGTAATTAAATTGTTTTGAAAAGCACCAAACGAATATAAACACTGGATTTGGTGGGTAAATTAAAAGGTTTTACACACCAATAGGTCAAAAACTTTATTAATTCAAATTCAAAATGTCTAAACGCATTATGGCTTAGATCAAACTGCAAATCCTGTTACAATTATTAAAGTATGCAACATGATGCAAAGTTTGATGTGAACAGCTCATGAAAACAGTGTTTTCAGTGTCTTTGAATGGCTCAGTAGAAATAGAAATGTTACTGTCATTTTTTCACAAAAATAAACTTTCTATGGATTAAAGTTTAAAAGAAAAAAAATCTACAAATTCTGTATACATCTAATAAATCCACAAGCCCATGCACTGTGCCTCAGGCCTACATGAGAAGATGCTGGACTTACAGAGTCAGAAACTACTCCCTGTTCAGGGGCTTGATGATGATTGACAGCTAGGAAACTCAATCACTGACTTAGCAAAAAGTGTTTTTGGAGCAAAAAGGCTGTGAAGGACTTAAGGGCACATTAGCGGGTGCGTTTATTTTTCAAAATACTTTTTTTATTAAGCAAAAAATAATTAAATTGTTTTGAAAAGTAACAAATGAATATAAACAGTGGATTTGGTGAGTACATGAACAGGTTTTACACACCAACAACTTCATTAATTCAATGTGTGAAATAAAGTTATGCTTTAGAAAATTGCAAATCTTATAAAAACGTATTTTTAACAGCTTGAAATTTAAAAAAATGCATTAAAAAAATTAAATAAAAAAAGAGAAATAGTCGGCGCCAGTGGTGTAGTGGTTAGTGTGTCGACACATGCACTCCGGTGCTGGTGACCCGAGTTCGATTCCGCCTTGCGGTCCTATGCCAATCCTTCCCCTCTCTCTGCTCCCCATGCTTTCCTGTCAATACTCTTTACTGTCCTGTACATTAAAGGTCAAAACCCCAGAAAAAAAAAAGATTTATTAAAAAAATAATAATAATAAATAAATAAATAGAAGTTTAGCTGTAATTAACTCACAGACGGTTTATTTCTGTGAAAGCAAAGTTTGAAAGAAAAAAAAACATTAACTAAATATTAATATTAAGACTAATAATTTAATTAAACTTAATTAAACAAACTAATTAAAACTTAAAACTTAATTAAACATTAAACAAATACTGTAATTTTATAACAATAATAATAAAAATAATACACCACCAAAATGATATTAATAAAAATAAATAAGTACAATTAGATTTTTGCTTATTATTATTATTATTATTATTATTATTATTATTATTTATTATATTATTTATAATAAACATAATTATTTAATAAAAACAATAGATGTTACAATTAACATGTTGTTCTTTAGTTCAAGTGATTGGCTTAAAGTTAGTTAACCTCAAAGATTTCCCATTTTCTGACCATACGATGCCATCTTGATTTGACCTCCGCAGGTATGAAATTAAAACAGACACTGTTAGGGTTTGGTACGGTTTGGGTCGTGGGGTAAACTGGTTAAGTGGGTTCAGGAAGAATGACTCCGATGTCAGTATTCGGAGCATTTTTGTGACACTAATTATGTCTTTGAAGAGGGATGAAAGAGGAGAAAAGATGAAAGATCCTTTAAGCTTATGTAATCACATCACCTAGTCTTGGCTCCTGTGATACCTGTCTGTTGCTGACAGCATCAACAACACAATTAAGATCCATACACAAACACACACACACTCGCTCTTTTCACTAACACGAGCACTTTAACATCAACTTTTGAAGATCGTCAGATGAGAATCAGAGCATTACACCATAAAATAAAGACGTGTGTACTGTGGATGAGCTTGCCGGAACGGTCAAATGTCTTTGTTTACAGATAAAAGTCAAACACTAATACAATGACTGTGTTTTTAGTTAAACTTTTTTTAAACTGATTCATGCATTCCTTTCTAGGACTTTAAAAAAAAAATGCTGAACGAAGTCAGGTTCAAATTCCTGATTCACTTTTCCTCATATTTGAGTCAAATGTTTCTGCAGAGAGGATTTATGAATCTCTTATCGGTAGTCCATAATAGGGCTGCAAAATATTGGAAAAAGCTGCAATATTTAATTTTTCTGTGATATATATTGCAATATGAATGCAGTTTTACCAGATGGTTTGAATAGCTCTGTTTGGAAAACAATCATTAAGATGATTAGATCAACTGGGGTGATTTTGTAAAGGTGTGAATCATGTATAAAACATAATCAACGAATTGCAAGCAGGAATAATTACAATAGAGCAATGAAAAAAGTCGAATAAACAGTGCTTTATGGTTTTCCGTAGAGTTGAACAGTATTCAGGTACAGAAATTGAACAACGAAATGTAAAAGAACACTGTATAGTCTTCAATGTATTAATAATTTAGTAAAATTACCCTACTGAAATTACAAATGTACCTTTTGTCCCCAAATGCTTTAAACTCTCTTGAAATGCCTTTAAACAGATGCAAATGACAAATGTCACTCTGTTATGGTTATACTTGGCAATGACACCACAAATCGCATCTATTCTCAACCTTTATGCTGATCAATAATCCTAATTCAACATTGCATCTCCTGCGATGTGACTATTGTAGGGACACCCACATTGCGATGCTGAAACAATATATGGCGCAGCCCCTTGTCTATAATTCACCAAATACTGCAGAAACAGACTAAATATTAATAAACTTTGTAGAATAAAATGTATATGTATAATACATGTTCATGCATATAATAATACATATAATCGACTAAATAAGTATAAACCTGTCACTCTGTAAAGTTCTTCAGAATACAGAATAAGTAAAACAAAACTTCAAGAAGTGTGTATTGTAATTGAATTCTATAAACACAAATTGATAAAGTGTGACAAGAGAAACCCTTAAAAGTGTATTTTGGATATTTTCTTTGCATCCATCTAAAAACACTTTATGAAAAGCCAAAAAGTCCACATCTCAAAACTGACAGGTGCATAAAAAAAAACGGCATTACCTGCATTATCTCACCTTTAATTAAGGCAAACTTAGTGAGACTTCTTTAAAAACAAAAGAAGCTTTCAACAGTAGGTAGAAAGTACTAATATAAATGAGGATAAGTATTGCACCTTAACCTGTGCACTGTTCAAATTTACTACTCTTTTGTTATGTTTGAGATGAAAACAGCCACTAAATTAAACTGCTGTAAAATGCATCAGATAAACTTTTTTTTCCATAAATCTGTTGATCAACCTCAGTCCTGATCAAAACTACTAAATTGTTTAGAAAATGACAGGATTTTAACTCTTTAATTGCCATGTTCACAAAGGATGTCACTGATTTGTGAAAAAAAGACGTATTTTCAATATAAAACGTAACAGTGGACTGGCCTTTTTAAAACCTTTTTATCACAGTCTTTGTCACAGACATGTGAATGATTAGTAACAACACTGGTTTTGATGCATTGTTTTATTTGAATACTTTCTCCCTAATTTACTGTTGGTGGCTGTTTTTGCCTCATTGACTTGCATTATAACCACATCTGATGGTGCACAAATACACAGTCTTTGTTTTTGTTTACTCCATGTAGAGCTGAGATGCACATTTTGAATTTCTTGGACACATCAAGGTAAGGGCGTAAAAGTCACCCTCACACACTCAGACACACATACACATATTTTAATTTGCTGCTATACTCCATATAAAATCCAGAAATTAAGCTTTTTTGGCATCTAAAGGGTTAATGGTGCCAACTGATGATCAACAGTAAAATGTACAAATTTTACCTCTTCCCAAGAGAAAAATACAACCAACAATCAAAAATGCCAGATTATATGGTGTCATGGCTTTGTAATAAAAAAAAGCTGTTGAAATGAAAGTCAATGTGGAAAAAACAGCCACCAATAATGAAAATTAATCAAAAACAAAGCATCAAAGACAATGTTGTTTCACATATCCAAGACTTTCATAAATAAAATCCAGTCCACAATTACGTTTTATATTGAAAATACCTCATTTTGTGTGTTTTTCAGCACACAAATTGGTGACATAATTTATGAATTTGACAATTAAAGCATTAAAATCCTGTCATTTTCTAAACAATTTAGTAGTTTTGATCAGGACTGAGGTTGATTAACAGATTTATGCAAAAAAAAAATTGTAAAAAAAAATTATCTGATGCATTTCAAAGCAGTTCAAGTCAGTGGATGTTTTCATCCCGAACATAACAAAAGGGTAGTACATTTGCCCAGAGTGTATAGTTGAGTTTTTTTTTTTTAATTCAAAGCATTTTCTCAAAATATGTGTCAAAATAAGATCATTCTGCTTGCTGAAACACAGAAAAAAAGTTATGGCAAAATTAAGACCCAAAATC